>NC_091311.1:33855295-33901882 GCF_038502225.1 Cherax quadricarinatus | reverse complement strand
GGAAAGGTTGGAGGGGGGGGGAAAGGGGGTTTTGTGTGCGGGGGGCTTGGACTTCCGGGGCATGCAGAGGTGTTTGATAGGGTGAATGGAGACAAAGGGTTTTTATACTTGGGCTTTTGGAGGGGAGAAAAGAACATTTATAAAGGGGATTCGGGGAAAGGCGGGCCGGATTGAGTCCGGGAGATGGGAAGTACGTGCCTGCACCTGAAGGGGGGGTGTTAATGTTGCATTTTAAAAAACTGTTTTAAAAGCACCCTTCTGGCAAGATGAGGGAGTGAATGATGGTAAAAGTTTTTTTTTTGCCCCCCTCCCTTTGGTGGAATCCCGTGTGATAATAATAAAAAAATTCCTTGACCCCCAAAAATGGAAAACAAACTTTTATTTAGGTCTCCAAATCATAAAAACAATAATGTAATTGTAGTTCATTGTTGTGATGATTTATGCTTAATGCATTGCTTAAGGTTTTTAAAAATAATATTTCTTACCTTGTTTTTACTATACATAGGGGGAACACCCTTTTTTTCCACTTATAAATGCATACAAATACTAGATAACAAGTTTACACTAACATATATTAAGTTAGCAATAGAACTAGGCATCAAAAAACAATAAAAAAGTACAATACACACATAGTGCACTCATTACTTACCTTAAAATATTTATAGTCTTAATCTAGGGTGAGACAAGTAGTATTTATTGTAAGAAATCAAGTGTGGTATGTATGGTAGTCAGCCGGGCTACCATACCAGGCCACATAATATTCTGTTACATTTAAGCATCCCAGAGCGATAAAATGCATTTACAGTTTACTCATTACTTACCTTAAAATATTTGTAGTCTTAATGTAGGGTCAAGAATAAGTAAATGAGATAAAACGAATAAATGAGAGAGAGAAAGAATGAGTACATGAGGGAGGACAGGCGCAGTTATGTAAACAAACCAGGCGAAGGTAAGTTTTGTAAACAAAGTGTACATGTCTGGTTTGTGTACAAGTTACATTGTGTACAAGTTGTCTCTACATTGATACAGTAGAATAAATAAAGAACACTCCCATTCTCATTTAACATCATTTTGAGAAGTGAAACCTTTACAAAAATTCAATGTATGTCAAAGGCCCTAAAATCTGGAACACCCTACCTGAAAATTCTAAAACTGCAGACACATTCATCACCTTCAAAACTACCATCAGAAAACATCTTACCTCCCTGATACACCCTGTCAACTAATTACACGAATACCACCTGGTGGTTAACACTTACACTCACTCGCCCATTTGACCATAAACAGAAATATCAATCTCAATCTCAAAATAATGAATCTTAACTAGTCATAAGTTGGCCTGTGATACTCCAATACTGAAACTATGTATAGTGCCAAAACAAAAGCATTCACATTGCTAAACTCACAAACTAGTATTTAGTCACTTAGCCATAATACCAGCTTACCTCATAATTTTGTAATATTTTAAACTTAAGATTTAATTTAAGTCTGCTCGAAATGCCTAGCCATGCTAGGTGTTCTAGTGGTACACTCTGTAATTATTTTACTACATGTAAACCACACAATAACTAAATTCTGTAAACTCAGCATTGTAATCCTTATAGAGAATAAACTTTGAATTTGAAGTCACTCTGACTATTTTGGGTTATCCTGGGTTCACTACACATATGCTGTTATGTATGATAATCTATGTAACTGTATTTGTGTATACCTGAATAAACTTATATACATACAAAAGGAATAATTTTCTACAGTTACCCCCAGTAACACATTTTCTCTTATGTTAGATTAGAGAAAATTTTATTCTTGCTGTCACTTATACAAGTTATCTGGCTACCACATCTCATATTTATGTTTGTTTATTCTATTGTGAGGTGTATTTATCATCTTTATATGTTATGTATCATGTTTATTACATAATTTTGAAAAAAATATCATGGATGGATTAATGAAAATGTGTATGTTAATGTAATATACAACATTTAATGAGACTCGATGATTATTATTATTATTATTTCTAATATGGCGTCACATGTGCAAGTCGTCTGCTACCACATCTCATATTTATGTTTATTTATTCTACTGTGGGGTGTATTTATCATATTTATATGTTATGCGTTGTGTTTATTATATAATTTTGAAAAAATATCGTAGATGGATTAACGAAAATATGTATATTAACGTAATATACGACATTTAAATGAGACTCGGTGATTATTATTATCATTACTAATATGACGTCTAGATACATAAGACACTCTTACTGATTTTAATGTGTACCTGCAGGCCAGCACAGTGTGTAAGTTTATTTAGGTACAGGTATACATAAGTATAATTATCAGAGTATATATAAAATATGAAATAACTTTTAAAAACACTTGAAATTTTGGAGTTTCCAGACAAAATGGAGAGACTTAGTGCTTACGGATCTCACAGAGAATGTAAACAAACAGGGTTGGGTGCGGTGACCGTATTAGAAAGTCAGCTGGGGGAGCCGTATAGTGAGTTTAGGTCATAATTTGAAATGACCGTATTAGCGGAATGCCGTAAAGCAAAATGCCGTAAAGCGGGGCCCTACTGTATATGTCATTGATTCTCAATAGTGGAGAGGGATGCTGTGGCCCTACTTGGCTGAGATGGAAGGTTGTGGATTGTTTGCTGAGGTGGATGGTTGAAGCTTTGGCACTGAAGTCGATTATACTCGAGTAGTCAGAAATTTTGTACAATATATGTGCAAAAATATAACAGGCTATCATGTGGTATCAGCTATCACTTGCATATATTAATAAAAAATACCATTTTACCAGCTATGTTCTTATGTAATACATGACTTTTTACTAAATAAATGTGTCCAGCATAATGTAAATGCAAACTATCAAAGAAAACTTAAAAAATTGATACCACGAGAAAAACTTTTTAATTTTATCAGCATGTGTTATTATTGTTGGGTTGAGGGTTGTGATCTCCCCAGGACCATTGTATCTCTCACTGCTGTGAAATTAACTACCAGATTGCTTTTGCAAATATAAACTTATTTATTATGTTAATAAATTTATTACAATAAAGGACTATAATAAAAGTACAGTGCCATTTCCTCTTTATTTTCAATAATAAAAATATCAGTATAAGGAAGGGTGGGTGGGATGCTCACAGTCTCTTAACCCTTAACCCCAACACCACCAGCCTAACACACATCCTAGTGTCTTTACTATAATATACAAGTGTACCATCTAAACTGATGGACAAATACAGTGGTATCTCGAGTTATGAACTTAATTCGTTCCAGAAGGCTGTTTGAGTGCCGATGCCGAATGAATTGGTTCCTATAAGAAATAATATAAATTAGATTACAGTGGACCCTTGAATTTCATCCCCCTTGAATATCATGAATTTTGGAAATCGGCGACTTTTTTCGTCATAATACATGTATTGGCTTAATTTTTGTGATTTGGCTTAGAAATCATTGGTCATATGAAACACATCTGTGCGGCCTCCCAGCTACCCTGTGCACACAAACACCATTCAGTGTCAGTCTGGCATTGTACAGGTCTCCCTCAACATTCGCGAGGGTTAGGGGATCAAGAGCCTCGCGAATGTTGAAAAACCGTGAATGTTTGGTGCCCCAATACAGTGGACCCCCGCTTAACGATCACCTCCAAATGCGACCAATTATGTAAGTGTATTTATGTAAGTGCATTTGTACGTGTATGTTTGGGGGTCTGAAATGGACTAATCTACTTCACATTATTCCTTATGGGAAAAAATTCGGTCAGTACTGGCACCTGAACATACTACTGGAATGAAAAAAGTTCGTTAACCGGGGGTCCACTGTATATTGTAGGGAAATATAATACAATACTGCTTCCTTAACTTGTTGAACCATGAACAATCATAAAATACATGAAAACGTCATAAATTGTACTAAATATATACATGTTATGCTTTAATAACATGTATGTTATTAAATACCACAGACTCCACCAATGCCTCCACCACTTCCCCAACCACTGCGAGTCCCTACTACCCTCCCTCCGACCCCCGCAACTGGCAGCCAGCCCTCCCACCACTCAGTGGTGAGTGTTTTGTTTGTTCATTATTTGCTATTAAACTACAGTATAAATAATGTAAACCCATTCATGACTGCATATTGGAATGGTTATTCGGACAGGTATTAGACGGTGACATCATGTGTTTACTCTTGAACACAGCAAAGAATCAAACATTTCTGCTACTGCTAATAATAACAATAGTAATAATAATAATAAAAATAATAATAATAATTATAATAATAATAATAATAATAATAATAATACGATATAATTGAAGGAAATTGTACAAAAATACGAGGGAGTGGTTGACACATCGTCAGTGTGGCTTTGTTTATGCTGGAATGAGCGTTAGTCTCCCTGCTCTTCCAAACATTTCACAATAATTCAGCGGTTGAGGCAGTGGTATTTAATAACATATATGTTATAAATAATAATAGTACATATTATTAATAACATGTATTATTATTATTAATAACATGTATGTTATTAAATACCACTGCCTCAATCGCTTCCTCAACAGCTGCCTCACCCACTGCCTCAATCGCTGCCTCAACAGCTGCCTCACCCACTGCCTCAATCGCTGCCACAACAGCTGCCTCAACCACTGCCTCAATCGCTTCCTCAACAGCTGCCTCACCCACTGCCTCAATTGACGCCTCAACAGCTGCCTCACCCACTGCCTCAATCGCTGCCTCAGCAGCTGCCTCAACCACTGCCTCAATCGCTGCCTCAACAGCTGCCTCACCCACTGCCTCAGTCGCTGCCTCAACAGCTGCCTCACCCACTGCATCAACAGCTGCCTCAACCACTGCCTCAATTGCTGCCTCAACAGCAGCCTCACCAGCTGCCTCACCAACTGCCTCAATCGCTGCCTCAACCACTCCTCAATCGCTGCCTCAACAGCTGCCTCAACAGCTGCCTCAATCGCTGCCTCAACCACTGCCTCTACCACTCCAGTCGCACTCAATCTACAAGCACCAAACACAATGAATTATTGTGAAATGTTTGAAAGAGCAGGGAGACTAACACTCACTCCAGCATAAACAAAGCCACACTGACGATGTGTCAACCACTCCCTCATATTTTTGTACAACTTCCTTCTTCAATTATATCGTATTTATTATTATTATTATTATTATTATTATTATTATTATTATTATTATTATTATTATTACTATTGTTATTATTAGCAGTAGCAGAAATGTTTGATTCTTTGCTGAGTTCAAGAGTAAACACATGATGTCACCGTCTAATACCTGTCCGAATAGCCATTCCAATATGCAGTCATGAATGGGTTTACATTATTTATACTGTAGTTTAATAGCAAATAATGAACAAATAAAACACTCACCACACTGAGTGGTGGGAGGGCTGGCTGCCAGTTGCGGGGGTCGGTGGGAGGGTAGTAGGGACTCACAGGTGGCAGGAAACTTGAATATGATTTGGCGGCTGGGAATTTGGCGGTTGGGAATTCGCGAATGTGTGAAGCCCGCGAAAGCTGAAAACATGAATGTTGAGGGAAACCTGTATCTTGGTGAGTGACGATCACCTCACGTGTTCATACGATACATTTCTTTATATATTTCATTTGTTTTAGTGCTTGCAACTGCTAAATAAGCCACCATGGGCCCAAAGAAAGCTCCTAGTGCGATCCCTTTGGTAAAGAAAGTGAGAAACACGATTGAAGTAAAGAAAGAGATCATAGAAAAATATGAAAGTGGAGTGCATGTAGTGGAGCTCTCCAGGATGTACAGGAAGGCCATTCAACCATCACTTCCATCGTAGCGAAAAAAGAGGATACCAACCAAGCTGATGTTGCGAAAGGGGTGAATATGCTAATGAAAAAGAGATCGCAAATAATTGAAGATGTTGAGTTGTTGTTGCTGGTGTGGATCAAACAAAAAGAGTTATGCAGTCAATAATATGCGGAAAGGCAAGGAGTTGCATGACGATCTCGTAAAGAAATGGCCTGGAACGAGTGCTGATGTAAGTGAATTCAAGGCCAGCAAAGGTTGGTTCGAAAATTTCAAGAAGTGAAGTGGCATTCACAATGTTGTAAGGCATGGTGAGGCTGCCAGTTCAGACAAACATGTGGCTGAAAAATTCATAAGTGAATTCAAGAACTATGTAGAGGCTGAAGGATTCGTCCCCCAATAAGTGTTCAATTGTGACGGAACAGGCCTCTTTTGGAAGAAAATGCCAAAGAGGACCTACATCATGCAGGAGGAAAAGGCACTGCCAGGACACAAGCCTATGAAAGACAGGCTAACTCTCATGTTGTGTGGTAATGCTATTGGGGATTTCAAAGTGAAGCCTTTACTGGTGTATCATTCTGAAAATCCCAGTGTGTTCAAGAAAAACAGTGTCTCAAAGGCTAATTTGTGTGTGATGTGGAAGGTTAACAGTAAGACATGGGTCATGAGGGACATTTTCCTTGATTGGTTCAATGAAGTGTTTGGCCCCAGTGTGAAGAAATACCTCCTGGAAAATAAATTGGAACTCAAGTGCCTCCTGGTAATGGACAGTGCTCCTGCTCATCCTCCAGACTTGGAAGAGCAAATGGTGAAGGAGTTTAATTTCATCACAGTGAAGTTCTTGCCCCCTAATACTACTACTCTCCTCCAGCCCATGGACCAGCAGAACATTTCAAACTTCAAAAAACTGTACGCCAAAGCAATGTTTCAAAGGTGTTTTAACATAACCTCAGACTCTGAATTGACTCTAAGAGAGTTCTGGAAAGATCACGTCAGTATCCTCCATTGCATAAACTTTATAGGTAAGGCTTAGCAGGGAGTGACTTCCAGGACGATGAATTCTGCTTGGAGAAAATTGTGGCCAGAATGTGTCCTCAACAAAGATTTTGAAGAGTTTGAGGCTGACTCTGAGGACCCTATGCCAGGTGTGGAATCTGTTGTTGCATTGGGGAAATCCATGGGATTTGGATGTGAGTGGTGAGGATGTGGAAGAGTTGGTAGAGGACCACAATGAAGAGCTAACCACTGGAGCTGCTAGATCTTAATCTGCAACAGCAACAGACCACAGCTCAGGAAATTGAAACAGGAGGAGGAGGAGGAAGAGAGAGAGGGAAGAAGTTCCTTTCTTCAGAGATTAAGGAGATGTATGCAATGTGGACTATGATGGAAAAATGTGTGGAGGAACATCACCCTGACAAAGCTGTTGCAGGCTGTGCATGCGACATGTTCAATGACAATGTCTTGTCTCATTTTAGGCAAATTTTAAAGAAATGCCAGAAACAGACCGTTCTGAAACAATATTTTGAGCAACAGGGGTCCAGTGACTCAAGCTGGTCCTAGTTGCATTAAAAAACAAAGAACGGAAGTAACCCCGGAAAAGGACTTGATACCTGAAGTCCTTATGGGAGGGAATTCACCTTCCGAACAATAGTAACTCTTCCATCTTCTCCCCTCCTCCCATCTTCCATGCATCAACAATTCTTCAGTAAAGGTAAATGTCAAGTTGTTATTGTTTTATTCATGTCTCATTGTTTTCTGTGTAGATAAATATACATTTAATGTTAAAAAATATTTCTTTTAATACTTTTGGGTGTCTGGAATGGATTAATTTGATTTACATTATTTGTTATGGGGAAAAAGGTTTTGAAAATTGTGAATTTTGAATTTTGGCAGACTCTCTGGAATGGATTAATCATGAAATTCATGGGTCCACTGTAGTGGGTTTGTGTCAGCCATCTTTGATATTGTTTTAATGTCACCTTTGCACCATTTATAAAATTTTTAGTATTTTTTAAATGTTTATACAATAGTGTATAAAGAGTGTAATAGAATATGAAGATGAAATCAGCTCTAATACACATTATTTAGGTATGCATACTGATCAGAGAGCCCTTTGTAAATCTGAGTCATCAGTAAACGAGTATGTTGCTAAGTGAGGAGAGGCTGTATACATACGGACCACTGAAACTTGAAAGGTGGAACAGGGATCAAGTCTAGCTAGCAAAATTCCAAAGAACAATACTCAAGCGAGGGATTACCATGTTGGAAGTTTCCTAAGCTCTCTATCTTGCTCCAACTGATCCCACTGAAGTCACACTGATTATAAATTTACTGAAAAACTTAACTCAATACACAAATAACCCGCACATAAAAGAGAGAAGCTTACGACGATGTTTCGGTCCGACTTGGACCATTGACAAAGTCACACTAGTGTGACTTTGTCAATGGTCCAAGTCGGACCGAAACGTCGTCGTAAGCTTCTCTCTTTTATGTGCGGGTTATTTGTGTATCGTTCCAGTCACGGTATTGTGCCTTTCTGTTATTTATAAACTTAACTCAAGTTCTGTCACTATTGTTCAAGGAGTAGCTCATGTCCTTTCACCCTCCAATACAATATTGTTCAACAGATCACTAGAAACCAGCTCTTTCCTGACATTACTAAAGGGTTACCTACCCTAATACACAAAGATAGAGACCCAACTAATGTAAATAACTGTAGACCAATAATTAACTTACCATTGTTATCCCCAATTATCAAAAAATTAATCCACAAGCGATTTTACTTTTTTATAGCATCTCGCAGTATTATGTACTTAACCCCTGCCAGTTTGGTTTCATACCAAATAAAAATGCAAATGATGCAATCATACAAATGCTGGACTTCATTTATACAGCTCTTGAAAATAATGAATAACCACTAGGCCTCTTTATTGACATTAGGTAGGTAAGCTTTTATGACAGTAGACCACAGCATTCTACACCTCAAACTAGATCATTATGGTATCAGAGGATATTCACTTAAATATATTTTTTCTTATTAACACATTGGCTGATTCCCACCAAGGCAGGGTGGCCCGAAAAAGAAAAAAATTCATCATTCACTCCATCACTGTCTTGCCAGAGGGGTGCTTTACACTACAAATATAAAACTGCAACATTAACACCCCTCCTTCAGAGTGTAGACACTGTACTTCCTATCTCCAGGACTCAAGTCCGGCCTGCCGGTTTCCCTGAATCCCTTCATAAATGTTACTTTGCTCACACTCCAACAGCACGTCAAGTATTGAAAACCATTTGTCTTTATTCACTCCTATCAAATACGCTCATGTATGCTTGCTGGAAGTCCAAGCCCCTTGCACACAAAACTTCCTTTACGCCCTCCCTCCACCTCTTCCTAGGCCGACCCCTTCCCCGCCTTCCCTTTGCTACAGATTTATACACTCTCAAAGTCATTCTGTTTTGTTCCATTCTCTACATGTCCGAACCACCTCAACAACCCCTCTTCAGCCCTCTGGATAATAGTTTTGGTAATCCCACACCTTCTAATTTCTGAACTACGAATTCTCTGCATTATATTCACACCACACATTGCCCTCAGACATGACATCTCCACTGCCTCCAGCCTTCTCCTAATTGCAACATTCATCACCCATGCTTCACACCCATACAAGAGTGTTGGTTCAATTATACTCTCATACATTTCCCTTTTTGCTTCCACGGACAAAGTTCTTCGTCTCCACAGACTCCTAAGTGCACCGCTCACCCTTTTCCCCTCACCAGTTCTGTGATTCACCTCATCCTTCATAGACCCATCTGCTGACATGTCCACTCCTAAATATCTGAATACATTCACCTTCTCCATACTCTCTCCCTCCAATCTGATATCCAGTCTTTCGTCATCTAATCTTTTTATTATCCTCATAACCTTACTCTTTCCTATATTCACTTTTAATTTTCTTCTTTTACATACCCTAAATTCATCCACCAACCTCTGCAACTTCTCTTCAGAATCTCCCAAAAGCATCGTGTCATCAGCAAAGAGCAACTGTGACAACTCCCACTTTGTGTTTGATTCTTTATCTTTTAACTCCACATCTCTTGCCAAGACCCTAGCATTCACTTCTCTTACAACCCCATCTATAAATATATTGAACAACCACGGTGACATCACACATCTTTGTCTAAGGCCTACTTTTACTGGGAAATAATCTCCCTCTCTCCTACATACTCTACATGTATAAAGTCTATACATGCATAAAGTCCAACCTTACCAGCAGATATCGATGTGTCTCTTATCACGGCACAACCTCCTCAGCAGGTATATCAGCTAAATATTTAACAGGTTCACACTTAACTTCAAGGGGTTTGGCCTGGCCAGACCTTGACTCTAAAACACATGATGAATGTAGTGACTGTCTCGACCTGTTGTGGTTATGTTATGGCCTGTTCCAGTATAAATAAGGGAAGTAATGTATCAGATCAACCATTCAGACACCAAGTGTAGTCCAGATTGTTCTTAAAGAACCATTAGTAGGAGTTCTCCACAAGTGTGATTGGATTCCTGATATGTTCACCTGTTCACAAATTGTAACTGGAGCTGTCCCACCTAACTTTTGTTTGCTGGCACATTTAACAAGTGGTCAGGAGTTTTTTTTTTTTTTTTTCTTTTTGCTAGCTGAGGAAATGAGCTTTATCAAAATATGCTAATAAAGGATGCAAGGCTTTGTCCGAAGCCTTATAAGAGAATGTATTCTTGCAAACACACCAGTGGTCTGTATAATTATTTGGTTAAAAACAAAAAAAATACTCATATTACAGGTTGAGCATTTCTCTCTCTTGCTCTGTACTTTGAGAATCCCCCTAACGGTCCTCAGCTACCAAATAAATCATTTAAGTACTGGTAATAGAATTTCCAATGTGGTTTATGAAGACCAAACACAAAATACACAGTTTAGAAGAATAAAAATATAATTGCTGTGGAGAGTGCATGAACCACAAAGTCTGCCATCTCTCCTTTTCAGCTGTTCCTTTACAAGCTGTGCAGAATGATTGTGCATGCTTGAATAGTGCCTGAAACAGATGCTGGAGGAAACTATTTAACATGCACATGTGCAGCAAACCAGGCTTAAATTGGTGGGAACACTGATTCTAGTCCTAGATATAGATATTGGTACTGCAATAGAGGTTATACAGACATGTAACTACTGGTATTCCTACTGTGATCAATGGAACCTGTCACATAATTTTTTTTTCATTCTACAGATATGAAAACTATATATTAATACTTATTCTCCCACAATAAAACACATCGACTCTGTTCAAGTTTCCATCACTGAAAATGTGGACAGAATAAATAATTAGTTCACAGCACTACCCTTTCACTGTCTCACATTATTCACACTGTTGTCACTCGCATAGATCCATGTTTTAACCCTTTGAGGGTCGGCAGGCCCTCTCAGAGACTTGTTCTCAGGGTTGCCCAAATTAAAAAAAAAAATAAAAAATTCTTATGAAAAGATAGTTTTTTTTTTCTTTTCTAAACATTATAGGCTAAACAAAATTTTTTTACCATCAACACTTACCGAGATATGGAGGCGTGAAGTTGACAGAAAATGCCCCATGTATGGTATCATCGCCGACTGCCGTCACCCGGTATTATTTGTTTTTGTTTTTTAGGTACTGTTTTCTATTATTTTTTTTTCCAAGTTACTTTTATGGCCTGTGAGACCAATATTAGCACTATTTTATAAGTTTTTTCTCTTTATTTACTACACAATAACTCCACAAACACTGTTTTTCTTATATTGTTTATAATTGTTGTTTTCACACACAAACGATATAAAGTATTGTTTATTACTATTTTTCTTTATTTTATATACACATATACAGTCACAGGGAATGTTTCTAGAAGTTCTGCAGCTTGTGGAAGTCTTTGAAACATGGTGTCATGCACAGTGGTGTTTTACACTCCTCACACACAAAACAAGTGTCTCTGCATTGTTGTGGGGTTTTTTTTTTTGTATGTGCACAGATGTAACACCTCTTCTGAGCCTTTTTCTTGAAAGCAGTAGCAGGCAGTTTTACTAGGAAGTGATCACCATGCTTCAGATGAGAAGGTAGCAGTTGATAATTTAGTGGGCAGTCTATTGCAGGTGTTGTTCCTTGGTACTTGAATACTATTTGTCTGATGACAGACAAACAGAATTCGCCATATGATGGCTTGTTTCTGGTCCTTATCTTATACATATTATAAGCACTGAGCATGGAAATGTCCAGAAGATGGAAAAAGAGTTTTATGTACCACTTATAACTCTTGCAAACACAATCAGCAAACCCAATCTGCATGTCACATTTGTCCACTGAGCACATATTGAGGGTGTAATCAATCACAGCTGTAGGTTTTAGAATGAGTTCATTGCTTTCTCTATGCTGCCTGCCAGTGTCTGCCATTTCATTAGGGTGAACTGATGACAAGAGTGTGACATCTCGTTTGTCATGCCACCAAATTCCCATGATGTCATTGGCAGCAAACGCCTGCACCTCGCCTCTACGAGTGCCAGCATCAAACCTGGGCATATGCTTACGATTTGCACACACTGTGCCACACACATCTGTCATGTTCACTCGCAAAAAAATCACCGAGTGAGGGGCTTGTGTACCAGTTATCAGTATATAATATATGCCCCTTACCAAGGTATGGTTCTATCATTGTTCTAACCACATCACCAGAGATGTCCAATAACTTCCTGGTATTTTGTAATGTATAACTTCCAGTGTACACAATAATATCCAATACCAGACCACTGTAACAATCGCAAAGCACAAACAACTTTATACCAAAGCGTTTCCTCTTGCTTGGTATGTACTGCTTGAAAGAGAGTCTTCCTTTGAACAGAATCAAAGACTCGTCAATTACATGCTTCCTGAAGGGATAGAAATACATATTGAATTTCTCTTTCAGATACACAAACACATTCCTAATCTTATATAACCTGTTGTTTCTGTCAGACCTGGTTTTGTCTGAGAAGTGAAGCATATGTAACAGTAACACAAATTGATTCACTCCTATTATATCACTGAAACTTGGGGTTGCAATCAGGCGGTCTGTTGACCAGTATGAATTCGCTCTGTGCTTATACACATGTGGCATAAGCATTATTGTGGCAAAGAAAAGATACATCTCAGCCACAGTTGTCTCCTTCCACTGGTGTAGACGTGATTTTGGTGAAAGTAATGTGTTTGCCATGGTGTACTCGTAGTATCTGTTGCTTTCCCTGACAATAATTTCCATCAGGGGTTCGTCAAAGAATAACTCGAAACATTCCAGTTCAGTGGCATTGTTCCCCAGTGTACAACATGGCCGTATTCCACTTTGGCTTTCATCAAACTGGTGGGGATTTGGAACAAAATTGACAGCTTCCTGCCAATCCCAGGTGCAGTCTGCTGGTGGGTACTGGACATTGGTTGTGGTTGTGGAGGCTGGTGTGGTGGGTGGGTGGGGGATGGCAACCTTTGTTGTAGACCAGCTGAGGCAGCAGCGTGGGTGGCAGCATGGCTCACTGGTGGTGCCTCACGGCCGGCACCACCACTACCACCACCATGCACATTTTCCATCCCAATTGCAACACTATCATCGTCATTTTCACTGTCTGTTCCTGTTGTACAGCCATGGGATGTACTCCGAGATGTACTCCTTCCCCTTGGTATAGCATATGGCACACTACCAGAGCACATATATCGTCGTATACAGTGGACCCTCAACCAGCGATATTAATCCGTTCCTGAGAGCTCATCGTTAATCGAAATAATCGTTAGTCAAGTTAATTTTCACCATAAGAAATATGAGAAATCGAATTAATCCGTGCAAGACACCCCAAAGTATTGAAAAAAAAAAAATTTACCACATGAAATATTAATTTTAATACACACAAACTGAAGAAGACATGCACAGTTACATGACACTTACCTTTATTGAAGTCAAACCATACCCCCGGCCGGGATTGAACCCGCGGTCATAGACGGGCTGGAGTTTTGAGACTCTATGACCGCGGGTTCAATCCCGGCCGGGGGTATGGTTTGTTTGCAATCGTGTCATTACGATTTCTTGAGTCACCTTTATTGAAGATCTGGTGATGATTGATGGGATGGGAGGAGGGGAGACCGTTGATCTTCTTAGCACTTGAGGTAGCAAGTATTTTTCTGGGGTTACTTCCCTTGTTCTTTTAATGCCACTAGGACCAGCATCAGAGTCACTGGACTTCTGTCGCACAACATATCTGTCCATAGATACCTGTACCTCTCGTTCCTTTATGACTTTCCTAAAGTGGTTCACAACATTGTCAGTGTACAGGTTGCCAACACGGCTTGCAGTAGCTGTGTCAGGGTGATTTTCATCAAAAATGGTTTGCACTTCAAGCCACTTTGCACACATTTCCTTAATCTTAGAAGTAGGCAACTTCTTCAATTTCTCTATCCCCTCCTCCGAAGCAGTTTCCTCAGGTCTGCCCTCTTGCTGTTCAAGATGATCTAGCAGCTCATCAGTGGTTAGTTCTTCATTGTCCTCCTCCACCAGCTCTTCCACATCCTCCCCACTAACCTCCAACCCCAAGGACTTCCCCAATGCCACAATGGATTCCTCAACTGGCATAGGATTCTCAGGGTTAGCCTCAAACCCTTCAAAATCTCTTTTGTCTACACATTCTGGCCACAGTTTTTTTCAAGCAGAGTTCAAGGTCCTCTTAGTCACTTCCTCCCAAGCCTTACCTATAATGTTTACACAATTGAGGATGGTAAAATGATCTTTCCAAAACTCTCTTGGAGTCAGATGAGTTTCTGAGGTCACTACAAAGCACCTTTCAAACATAGCTTTTGTGTACAGTTTCTTGAAGTTGGAAATGACCTGCTGGTCCATGGGCTGCAGGAGAGGAGTGGTATTAGGAGGCAAAAACTTCACCTTAATGAAGCTCATGTCCCTAGAAAGTAGCTCTGCCAAGTCTGAAGGATGACCAGGAACATTGTCTAATACCAGGAGGCACTTAAGGTCTAATTTCTTTTCAATTAGGTAATTTTTCACATTGGGGGCAAATGCATGGTGTAACCAGTCATAGAAAAAGTCCCTAGTGACCCATGCCTTACTATTTGCCCTCCACAGCACACACAAATTAGCCTTGACGACATTGTTTTTCCGGAACACACTGGGAGTTTCAGAGTGATACACCAATAAAGGCTTCACTTTGCAATCACCACTAGCATTGGCACACATCAGCAGAGTAAGCCTGTCTTTCATAGGCTTATGTCCTGGGAGTGCCTTTTCCTCCTGAGTAATGTACATCCTGCTTGGCATTTTCTTCCAAAACAGGCCCGTTTCGTCACAATTAAACACTTGTTCAGGTTTCAGTCCTTCACTGTCTATGTACTCCTTGAATTCCTGCACATATTTTTCAGCCGCTTTGTGGTCCGAACTGGCAGCCTCACCATGCCTTATCACACTACGAATGCCACTACGATTCTTAAATCTCTCAAACCAACCTTTGCTGGCCTTAAATTCACTCACATCACTAGTTGGTGGCATTTTTTTAATTAAATCGTCATGCAACTTCCTAGCCTTTTCACATATGATCATTTGAGAGATGCTATCTCCTGCTATCTGTTTCTCATTTATCAACACCAATAAGAGTCTCTCAACATCTTCTACCGCTTGCGATCTCAGTTTCGAAAACATAGTTGCACCTTTGGCAAGAACAGCTTCCTTGATTGCCGTTTTCTTGCCCACAATAGTAGCGATGGTTGATTGGGGTTTATTATACAACCTGACCAGCTCAGAGACATGCACTCCACTTTCATACTTAGCAATGATCTCTTTCTTCATCTCCATAGTAATTCTCACCCTTTTTGCTGTAGGGTTGGCACTAGAAGCTTTCTTGGGGCCCATGGTGACTTATTTTGCAGGTGCAATCACTACAAAGGCTGTGATAATATGAAATGTTCCAGTTGTATGTTTGGAAGTGACCGCGGTGGCTGGCTTGTAAACACTGGCACCCACGGGACAAGTGAGGCGCACTCAGGCCAAAGTGGACGCGTCTCGTATGGAACGAATAGCGCTGGTCGGGTTTTTAAGCGCTAGTCGAGGCAAAATTTTTGCGTTAAAATGTATCGCTAGTCAGATTTATTGTTAATCGATGCCATCGCTGGTTGAGGGTCCACTGTATACTGTGCTGACACTTCACTGGAGAATATTCCACTTCACTATCACTACAGGAATTGGTTTCAAGAGCTTGTAGTTCATATTCACTATCACTATCATCACCAATGCTCACATCTGAGTCAAGGATTTGGGAAAATAGGAGTTTCCTCTTTGATTCTGGTACAACTGAACGTGAACAAGACGGCCCAGCAGCAGAGGTGGAAGGCTGAGGGTCGTCTGGGTTTTCCTCACTATTACCGATATTATGGTTATTAGTTTTGGTCACAACCTCACCAAAGCCTTGAAACTTATCTTCACTGGCACTTCCATCTGTATTAGAACTGTCACTGGGGAACAAAAGTGTCCCAATTCGCCGAGGAGTGAGGAGCTTCTTACTGCGAGGCATGGTGAACAAGGTCTACTAAAATGGCGTTCCCACAATGTGCCACAGGGTCCCATATTTTTTTTCTACCGCGCACACCAACCCCACACACCCATTCTCTCACACCTAGGCCTACCAGCCTTTTCCCGCAAGATTTGAAGGCGCTAGAATTTATGCGTACTAGTACGTCAAAAACACTGGCGCGTAAGCCGTACTAGTACGGCCGAAACCCCGAAAGGGTTAAACAGTACCTTCATATGTGTTGTGAATAGTAAATTTGGACTAGACATGAGAGAATGGGTTTATGTGGTGAGTATGCACAACCAGAGGTTTTCTTCTGCCCAGTGCATGATTGGGAAAGAAAACCTCTGACCCTGTCTTTGGTTTAAAATATCAACTTTGAGGTGTTTTCTTGGATGATTTTTATGGTTTTATTGGCTGTTATAGTATGGAAGACATACTGCTGAAATAAAATTGATTTTGAATGCTTGAAATAAAGTACTACACTACTGTAGAAAGAAGAGGTGCTGAAAGGATGCTATAAATTTCTTTATAAGCAGGGTGGTAGAGGAATTTAATAAGTTAACAGCAAGAAGTGATAATTACTAGAACGACTGGGAACTTAAAAAAAAAAAAGTGATAAATACTAAATATGGGACACCATGTACTTTGCTTTACTATTAATGCTTCAAATAAGTAATTACTGTATGTGTTTTTTGCCAGTAATTGTGCAAAGATGCTCATGTATGTCGAATGTTAATCTTGATTGAGTGAACACATTTGATGGCCAGAACTTTTCAGCCTGTCAGAGAGGTGGAAATATTTACCACCTATTCCCAGGATGTAGAGCTTTGCTCAGGATATGGTAAGAAATTTTCTGCTGATGCATTCTGGCCATGCAGCTCTCGACGGTTTGTGACAAAACATCCATTCTTAATTGTTTCCAGTGAGTGGTTCCTTGGAACTTTTGTTCAGAATGCTATTAGGATTTGAAGAATGAAAAATGTTTTTCTGTACTTAATTCAGTGAACCCTGAAGCCTGCCACTTATACCATCTGTTATGTCTGATTTCAGAAATGGGATCTCTGCCATCAGGACAGACCCAGTTCAACATAAAAATGGGAATCTATTAAAATGGAAGACAAAACAAGGCCAAACTGAGTAGAAAGTGATATGGAAGTTTGAAACTGGCAGCTTAGATGGAAAACTAATAGATGATGATTCCCAAGAATTCTCTTGTGATTTATCAAACCAAATACAGAATTTTTTCCTTCTTCAAAATGTACTATAATAGAACTTCTTTGTACAACTCTTATTATTGTATCTTTGGGAACCATTTTGTAACTTGCCTTTGGACATTTTCCTTGCCCTTTCTTTTCTTGTCTGGTTTGGTTTGGAACAAGTACCACTACTACATTGTCAAACTTTGGTCTAACATGTTGTAAACAGCTGTCTTAGCATTTCCTCATCCATACTGTATATATAAAGTCTATTTTAAAGTTTTCCAGTGAAGCGGATGAGTTTTTCACAATTTTATTAGGATGTTCTAACGATAATCTTCTGTCATTAATGACTAAGGTTCCTCTCTGTCCAGCAAGGTTAATCTGACTTGTTATTATACATATTCCTCAAATACCTGTCCCTACCTAAGCATTAATATTTTATACTACAATGGCACCTCATTTACCCTTGCAGAACCACGTAATGGCGGGCTAGGGGAACATTACGCAGGATTGGGTGAGTGTTATAATGATTTATGTATTGAATCTTCATCCTTTTATCAGTAAATATTTTTCCATCGTTGGATCCTTTTCTTCTGCTGTAATCGGTGAACTTTAGTGCAGAATAAGTTGCTGGTGGTTGTGGTTGATGTCTGTTACCAGCCGAAGGCAGTTGTCAGTGGGAAACTACTAATAGCTAATGAAACTCAGCTCCATAAGAAGATTGCCTAGACTGCAGAATCTTGTTCTTATTTTATGACCGTTGTATGTACTGCACAGCATAAAGAACACTAACAGTATAGCAGTCATTATGTTAGATGCCTGTACTATATTAGCATACACATGTTAGAGAAAGAACTTTGTAATACAGTATTTTTTTTCTTAATTGGTATTATTTTCTGGGGAGCTGCTTGTAGATGAATGCACGAGGTTTTTTTTTTTTCTTCTTTAATTTTTCTCTATGTACTTGTTATAAAGTACAAAAGTAATTTGCATTATATTCATTATTGAATGACACTTCCTAATTGGATTACTAGTAATTACTTATAAAAACTACTTCCTTTATAATTTGTCTGTTATCCATGTAAGAGTTTGTCATTGTTAGCAAGAAGTAATGATATGGTTCTGTTTCTGCTGAAAAAAAATATAGTGCAGTATGTTACATACTCTACAATATTGTAAGTTTCTTTAGTTCATGAAATCTCGCTCTGAGCGCCATCAACTTCTGGACTATTGTTGAAAACAAAATCGTGAAAACTCAAATCAGTGACAGAATATGCTAGTTTTATACAGCTTATTCTGTATTGTTGTGAGGATTAATGGAAGGCTGTATTCCAGTTTTTCCTCAAGCACGGTTAAGCATCTTGTATTACAGATAGTATAAATGAAGCTTAATTCTTAAATGTTACTGCATTTTGTAAGTACAATTTGATATGTACATCATAATGTTTGGGCAGTAGCATAACTGAAAAAATTGCAAACTTTTAAAAATGCTCCCACATGAAATGATGATTTTTTTGCTTCCACATACAGTATTTTTTCACCTTATATGATGCATTTTTTTACACCATTGATCATAATTTGCACTGCTCTCACCATTCAATGTTTACCAGCAAACTGGCTGATAAGTATATCATTGCCAGATCATCCACTGTTCCCACCCTCAATAGTACTGTAGTAATATTTGATTCTCTTTTTAGACTTTGGTACACATTGTATGTGTACTTCGTACTTCTCCATGGAGAATGACATTAATTTAAAATTATTGCCAGTTGGTCTGGCTCAAGAGGAGTGGCTAGCAACACTTATGGTGGGCACTTCACTGCCGTTGTCACCCTCCACATATATATACCATACAGGGTGATGGCAAAGCGATCACGTGTAACTTTATTATGTTTTGCTGATATCTGGATATACTGCTTACACATGGTGTGTTCAAGATACAGTAAAGCTTCTCATAACGTGGGAGGATATGTTCGTGAAAATAAGCGTCTTATGGAAATTAATGGTATGTGAGGGGAAGAATGTGTGGAAAATAGGATTGTTCCTGAAACCTAATTTGTCAATTTTTTTTTTATAATCTACTTATGTAAATTACTACAGTTCTTACTTTATATTCGAGTTATTATTTGTTGACATGGAAGTGTGTAGATTGGGTTTATATAGCCCTACTTGGCTGGGTTGATGTTGATGCAGAGTTGTCAGTAGTTGGTTGTATTGGAATGTTTCAAGTATTCTGTAATGCTTCTCTGGTCAGTCTTACCCTGCAATATTGACCTCCTTGACATTCTTTCATCAGGTCACAATCTGCACTAATGACATAAGCTCTTAGTTTCTTTTTGTTTTAAGTTGTATGGATAGTGCACCACCTTGAAACAGATGGTGCACTATCTAGCTTTACCACTTCACTTAATACTGTCGTAGATTCATGCTTATTCTTTTTTTGTTTGTTTGTCTAGCATCTCTAGTATTCCTTTAGGTTGCCATGGTTAGTATCCAGAGATGAGATGGGGTAATGAAAAGATCTAAAATATTTTGATAAATACCAAGTAAGGCATACAACACTCTCAGAAAGTAACTTGAGGCAACATTGGTGGCATTGGAGAAGCCTCTCCAAACATTCAACTTTATAGGCGCAACATGGCTTTAGAAAAATTCCATTGCGCATACATGTTGTACTACTAAAATCTGCATGTAACTTGATGTTCCACACAAGTTGTACTGTCAAGGCTTTTTCAATAGCTATGCAAAATAAAAGAAAAGGGATGCACTTTTTCAGTTGCATTTAGGAAAAAAATCTCTGCATAGTTTTGCTTTAGAAGATGACTTACTGTATAGTAATATTTATGAAGGGAATCCTGTAGGTGACATGGGCAGTTCCTTCACTCTGATGCAGGGGTGGGGATGTCGCAGTCAGATGATCATCTGAATTGTGATGCCAGCACACTTCAGGAAAGATATCAGGTGAATGAATGGTGGTGCATGTGTTTCCTCTTTTGGGTCACCTAACCTTGGTGGGAGATCGCAGATAAGTACACGAGGATAAGAGACTGCCATGGGCTCGTCACCGACATTCCCACCCTCTTTATTCATATACATGTGTATTAGTACATAAGTAGACTGCCGCTGCTACCCTTCTTATGCACATACGTATAGCAACCTAGTGGTGTGGTGTTATATTTAGCTGTAAATAACCTGGTGTAGCTATTACATGACAAAAAAAAAAGTATTATCTCAAATTCAGTCAACTCGCTTATGAAGCTCCTCTATTTAATGCAATATTTTTTATAAATGTTATTGAAAATGATTATCTAAAATTGAATACCATTTACTCTGAAGACTTTTCACATACATGTATACATGTACTTTAATTTTAGATGCATTTTTTCAGTCACATTTATGAAAAATTGCACTATATAGAGGAACTTGATACTTTTAATGCTCAGTGTACCACTAGCACCACATTAAGACACCATAACAGATCTTGGGCAGTTGCACCTTTTTAACCCAATAATATTGCAATCTTTTAACCCAAGAACAATGTAATTCTTAAATCCCAATAATTATGTAACTTAAACATGACACTGTAACCCTTAAAACAAAAAACTCTACCCTTAATCCTTTCAGGGTCAAGAGGCCAACTCTCAAAGTGACAGCTAGGGTCCATGAATTTTAAAAAAAAAAATTATTTTTTCTTGTGAAATGGTAGAGAATCTTTTTCTGAAGGTAATAAAGCAAAAAGTATGAAATTTGATAGAAAACTGATGAAATTATGTTCTCGAGAATTTTGATGCGTCAGCAATATTTACACATTGGCGATTTTGCCGACTTTGACTCCCATTTTAACCCAATTACATTATTCCAGTTGACTGAATTCTTAGCTACTTCACTAGTATTACTTTTATTTTATTGAATGAGCACAAGAAATCACCCAGTCAACTGTTTCAACTACCCAGTAAGTGATCAGAAATTGGTAATTTGTGCAATTTAACACAAAGTTCAAAATATTCCAATTTCAAAATAGGGTCCAGAATAAACAATGCAGGCATTCATGGCACTAAACTAACATTTCATCTGTTCATTAGTTACATTTTCAGGCTTTACAAATGAATTCCATTTTGATATTTTGTTCACATAATGAATTTTTATTCACGCAAAAAAATAGATTTACTGTTATAAAATGTTGTAATAATTGTATAAATAATATCAGCACATTTGTGAATGTATATTAGACCCACCAGCTGATGCGTATTAGACTCGTGACGACATTTGTTACTGTTGAACATTGGCAAAACTTGAACATTTCTGCTACTTTGAGCTCAGTTTCAAGCCATTTTCAGTACAGTGGAACCTCAAATTTCAAACTTAATCCATTCCAGGAGCTAGTTCTAAATTCGAAAAGTCTGAAATTCGAAGCAATATTTCCCATAAGAAATAATGGAAATACAATTAATCCATTCCAGAAACCCAAAAATATTCACAAAAAAAAAATTTTTTTTTTTATTATCACACTGGCCGATTCCCACCAAGGCAGGGTGGCCCGAAAAAGAAAAACTTTCACCATCATTCACTCCACTGTCTTGCCAGAAGGGTGCTTTACACTACAGTTTTTAAACTGCAACATTAACATCCCTCCTTCAGAGTGCAGGCACTGTACTTCCCATCTCCAGGACTCAAGTCCGGCCTGCCGGTTTCCCTGAACCCCTTCATAAATGTTACTTTGCTCACACTCCAACAGCACATCAAGTATTAAAAACCATTTGTCTCCATTCACTCCTATCAAACACGCTCACACATGCCTGCTGGAAGTCCAAGCCCCTCGCACACAAAACCTCCTTTACCCCCTCCCTCCAACCTTTCCTAGGCCGACCCCTACCCCGCCTTCCTTCCACTACAGACTGATACACTCTTGAAGTTATTCTGTTTCGCTCCATTCTCTCCACATGTCCGAACCACCTCAACAACCCTTCCTCAGCCCTCTGGACAACAGTTTTGGTAATCCCGCACCTCCTCCTAACTTCCAAACTACGAATTCTCTGCATTATATTCACACCACACATTGCTCTCAGACATGACATCTCCACTGCCTCCAGCCTTCTCCTCGCTGCAACATTCATCACCCATGCTTCACACCCATATAAGAGCGTTGGTAAAACTATACTCTCATACATTCCCCTCTTTGCCTCCAAGGACAAAGTTCTTTGTCTCCACAGACTCCTAAGTGCACCACTCACCCTTTTCCCCTCATCAATTCTATGATTCACCTCATCTTTCATAGACCCATCCGCTGACACATCCACTCCCAAATATCTGAATACATTCACCTCCTCCATACTCTCTCCCTCCAATCTGATATCCAATCTTTCATCACCTAATCTTTTTGTTATCCTCATAACCTTACTCTTTCCTGTATTCACTTTCAATTTTCTTCTTTTGCACACCCTACCAAATTCATCCACCAATCTCTGCAACTTCTCTTCAGAATCTCCCAAGAGCACAGTGTCATCAGCAAAGAGCAGCTGTGACAACTCCCACTTTGTGTGTGATTCTTTATCTTTTAACTCCACGCCTCTTGCCAAGACCCTCGCATTTACTTCTCTTACAACCCCATCTATAAATATATTAAACAACCACGGTGACATCACACATCCTTGTCTAAGGCCTACTTTTACTGGGAAAAAATTTCCCTCTTTCCTACATACTCTAACTTGAGCCTCACTATCCTCGTAAAAACTCTTCACTGCTTTCAGTAACCTACCTCCTACACCATACACTTGCAACATCTGCCACATTGCCCCCCTATCCACCCTGTCATACGCCTTTTCCAAATCCATTAATGCCACAAAGACCTCTTTAGCCTTATCTAAATACTGTTCACTTATATGTTTCACTCTATAAAACTGTTGCTTCAGTCATTAAAAGTTTTTTTGTAACTTCCCTTTTAAACGTTTGTAGTAAGTTTATGCGATCCCCGTTCCTTTTGGGACTCAATTGTTCGCATTGTTCCCGTGTTTTTCTTTTCTTGTTATTTGGATATAGTTGTTCTCCCTTGCCCATATTCGTGTTATAGGGTTTAATTTTTCCGGAGGGCTCCTCCCCGGTTTTTCATTCCTCAGTAAGAAAAAACGATCCCGTTTCTTGATTGGGTTCCCGCTCCCCGGAAGATCTTATTCTGACTTAAAACACCCCTCTAAATTTGTCCTGAAAAGATTTGTTTTAAGCCGGGTTGGTTCCCAAAAAGTATCCGTTAGTAATTTACATCACGTGAATGGGCCCTTAAAACTATTCCCCATGTCCCGTGTTACACCTGGAGGGTCGTTATAAAACAACCGATTAAATACTTTTTGGGCCCCGTTTGGCAACTTTTCTTTAGTTAAAATTGTGTCTGCGAACATAAAGGGAAACTAATGGCCAATCCCCTCAAGTGTATCCCTCTGCGAACCCTGGGGGAAAGGGGGTTTGCTAAATTTTTTCTAATTTCAATGTTCCTCCAGGAACAAAATTTGTTATGGGAACCATTTCACAATTTTGTGGTTAGTTTTAAAAATAAGACTGGAGACAGTAGCTAAAAAGTGTTTAAAAAAGGGATTTTCTGAAGGGATACCCTAATCCTTTAAAAGATAAAGAGTGGTTTTGTAAGGTTCTTGAAAATTTTTTACCTTTACGATCTCAAATCCCCCCAGCCTCATCATCCTGACAATGGGGTTGGGGGAACAATAAAAATGCCCCTGCTTGAGCCCTATCAATCCCCAAAAGTGAACGGGGTGGTTTTATGTCAGTTCTAAAATTCTTTACAAAAAGTTTCTATAACCTCCACATTTAGTTTCGGTGGAGATAATTTGTATGAGTTGTTATTTCTAATCACAAATTAAACCCTGAAGTTTCCCCCGGCCAGCAGCTCAAAGTGTTTTTAAAAAATCCTGAAACACTTAAATAAACAAATTTACAAATCAAAACCCTCAAAAAAAGCCATCCAAAAAACAAAGTATTCAGGTTATGCACTAATTTAAAAAATGTCTCAATAAAGCGTCAAAAAATTTGTTGGTCATTCGGGGAGTTGAAAATATCACTGGTAATAAGTATAAGGTTGGGGTTTGTACTGGTCATTAAAAAATCGATTTAGATCAAAGGTTGTATGTAATTGATTTAGCCCGACTAATGTGACAGACTCGACAAACCTCCGTCCTTACTCTCTTCTCCGTACTCGTCGGGATCCCTTTGATTTTTCCCATTACGAAAGGGATTGGGAAAACCTCAAGTATCATTTTAACTTTAATTTAGTTTTCCTCCATCGGGATGGGGTTGCCAGTGCTAGAGTTTTATCCTCCCCGAGATGACACCCATTCTGCATATTCAATTGATAAAATAACTGTCTACAGTCCTCTGTTTCTGTCTCACAAACAGTCCTCTGTTTCTGTCTCACAAAATAACTATCCACAGTCGTCTGTTTCTGTCTCACAAAATAACTCTCCACAGTTGTCTGTCTCACAAAATAACTGTCCACAATCATCTGTTTGTCTCACAAAATAACTCCACAGTTGTCTGTTTCTGTCTCACAAAATAACTGTCCACAATCGTCTGTTTGTCTTACAAAATAACTCCACAGGCGTCTGTTTCTGTCTCACAAAATAACTGTCCACAGTTGTCTGTTTCTGTCTCACAAAATAACTGTCCACAATCGTCTGTTTGTCTCACAAAATAACTCCACAGTCATCTGTTTCTGTCTCACAAAATAACTCCACAGTCGTCTGTTTCTGTCTCACAAAATAACTCCACAGTCATCTGTTTCTGTCTCACAAAATAACTCCACAGTCGTCTGTTTCTGTCTCACAAAATAACTCCACAGTCGTCTGTTTCTGTCTCACAAAATAACTCCACAGTCGTCTGTTTTTGTCTCACAAAATAACTGTCCACAGCTGTCTGTTTGTCTCACAAAATAACTGTCCACAATCGTCTATTCGTCTCACAAAATAACTCCACAGTTGTCTGTTTCTGTCCCACAAAATAACTGAACACAATCGTCTGTTTGCCTCAAAATAACTCCACAGTTGTCTGTTTCTGTCCCACAAAATAACTGTCCACAATCGTCTATTCGTCTCACAAAATAACTCCACAGTTGTCTGTTTCTGTCTCACAAAATAACTCTACAGTCATCTGTTTCTGTCTCACAAAATAACTGTCCACAGTTGTCTGTTTCTGTCTCACAAAATAACTGTCCACAATTGTCTGTGTCTCACAAAATAACTCCACAGTCGTCTGTTTCTGTCTCACTAAATAACTGTCCACAGTCGTCTGTTTCTGTCTCACAAAATAACTGTCCACAGTCGTCTGTTTCTGTCTCACAAAATAACTGTCCACAGTCCTCTGTACATCCTGACAAGCTCAACAGGTCTCGCTCCAATCTCATACTTCTGTATTATTTCTTTCTTCACATCTATGGTGTTTCTCATTTTCTTTACCACAGGGGTACCACTAGTAAGTTTCTTTGGGCCCATGGCAGCTTATTTCACAGCCCCACAAGCACTAAACACAATTAAATAATCGTAAAATGTGTGAATGAGATCTCAGGTTAGTGTTCACTCAAGCATAAACAAAGCTAGACTGCTCTGTCCGTGGGGACGCGGACAGAGTGGGCCAGTGGACAGGTCCCGTACCCGGTGGTCCGAAAATAGGGGCGCGTTCGATAATAGGGACACAGTTTGTCCGAAAAATGGTCTTTTTCGAAATGTTCGATATGTGATACGTTCGATTTTTGAGGTTCCACTGTACTAAAACTAATCAAAATCATCTCTGTTTTTGTAATATATACACCTACCATCCGACTTACAACCTACTCGACATACGTCCACTTGACTTACGACCGTGTGTCTGGCAGCTGGGCTGGGCCGGCTGATGCACACCACGGTACAATGTTTGACAATACTCGCGGCGGCAGTGAGTCATGCAATTTGAGTTACATCAGTTTGAGTTACCCTGCCCTATCACCAGCATGATACTGTATTAACTGTACTAACTGGACAGTAAATTTCACCATGGCCCCTAAGATGAAGTCTGAATCTTGCACTGGAGATTGTGGCAAGAAAGGCTCTTACTCTCGAACTCTCTATTTGTTTTCACTGTTGCACATAAACCTGTCTGTATCTGTCTGCCTGTATCTGTGTCTGTCTATCTGTCTACCAGTGTGTCTGTCTACCAGTGTGTCTGTCTACCTGTGTGTCTTTCTGTCTACCTGTATGTCTGTCTGTCTACCTGTGTGTCTGTCTACCTGTGTGTCTTTGTCTACCTGCATGTCTTTCTGTCTACCTGTGTGTCTTTCTGTCTACCTGTGTCTTTCTGTTTACCTGTGTGTCTATGTCTACCTGTGTATCTATGTCTACCTGTGTGTCTATGTCTACCTGTGTATCTGTCTACCTGTGTGTCTTTCTATCTACCTGTGTGTCTTTCTGTCTACCTGTGTGTGTCTCTGTCTACCTGTGTGTGTCTTTCTGTCTACCTGTGTCTTTCTGTCTGCCTGTGTCTTTCTGTCTACCTGTGTCTGTCTCTGTCTCCCTGTGTGTCTTTCTGTCTACCTGTGTGTCTGTCTACCTGTGTGTCTTTGTCTACCTGTCTGTCTTTCTGTCTACCTGTGTGTCTGTGTCTTTGTCTATCTGTGTGTGTGTCTTTCTGTCTACCTGTGTGTCTTTGTCTACCTGTGTGTGTCTTTATGTCTACTTGTGTGTCTGTCTTTCTGTCTACCTGTGTGTCTGCTTGTCTGTCTCAGAGACACTCATTAAGAGTGTACTTGGTCTTGAAGATGCCATATTAATAATAATAATCACTGAGGCGCATTAAATGTATATAAAACGTTAATATGTAAAGACATTTTGCTTAATCCATCTATGATTTTTTTCAAAATTATATAATAAACATGCTACATAACATATAAATTAACAAATATGAAAAAAAGAGAGATACAGAGAGACAGCCACATCCTGTCAGCCAGTCAGCCAACCACCCACCCACCCGGCCACCCACCCGTCCAGCCACCCACCCTCCCACCCGGCCAACCACAGACCCGGCCACCCAGCCGGATACGTATTACACATGACTCACGAAATCGTAATGACACGATTGCAAACAAACCATACCACGGACGGGATTGAACCTGCGGTCAGAGAGGCTCAAAACTCCAGACCGTCGCGTTAGTCACTGGACCAGTTTGTTTGCAATCGTGTCATGACGATTTCGTGAGTCATGTTGACGGCATTGAGGGGACTTGAGCTAGAGTTCGTCACGGCCACACTAGCTGGAGATTTGTCTATAAAAACTTGCATTTGTGGTCACAGTGGTGCCTATGCTAACCTTCCTATGGTGTAGAAATATACCTAGTTGGACGAATCTTATTGTGGCTAGCTGGTCCAGTGGCTAACGCGACGGTCTGGAGTTTTGAGACTCTCTGACCGTGGGTTCAATCCCGCCCGTGGTATGGTACGTATTACACATGTTCCAGAGTTGTTTCTCTTTACTTAGGGTACAGGTTATATTACATTCTGGCAGGATGACACTACCAGTGGTATTCTCCCATTCCACTGTGTCGACAATACACAAAGATAACAGTAACATATGATACTGTATGCGTTGTAAAATTTACAATACAGTTCACTACAATGTGTACATTATATACAGTACATAAATAATTAAAATATAACAACAGAAGTAAATTATGGTAAAAAGAATGAAATAATGATTGTACATTACATTACAGTATTATGTAGGTAGTTTATATAGGAAAGTTTTGACATTATGCCCTACCCAATATGTTGGCAATTTTCAAAGGTTCGACTTACGTCCATTTTGACTTACGACCGGTTGGTCGGAACCAAGCTTGGTCGTAAGTCGGATGGTAGGTGTATTCCATTCTATCAAATGAGACCAAGAAAAAACGAACACAACTGTAAGAAACATATGAAAAAACACCGCAAATTCGCTGCTTTTTTTTTTTTTTTTATTCGCCAGTATTCTCCCGGCCCGGGTCTTTTCCAAGTAGTGGTGACCCAGCCTTGGCTCCCTATCAGGGGAGTATCTTGAGACATAAGTTTCCCATGGGAGGAGGCACAAGTACCCCCTCATCTTTGGGACCAACTGTCCCCAGGCCTAGCCACATTCCCCGCCCTCACGGGGCTCGTAGGGAGAAGCTAGGCCTCTGATCTGCCATCTACCCCGCCTCAAAGGTGCTCGTGGGGATGGCAGTCTTGTGAGCTGCAGGTGGTAACAAGCTCAGGCCTTCTCTCAATTCGCTGTTTTAATCCAAAATTACTGTTCCAGTTTTTTTTTATCTCGTTATGCACTGCATGCTGCAGGATTTGTTTTATTTGGTGCACACTTACCACATTGATTTATTCTCTCATATCTAGGCCCAAATTTACCACTCACAGGTTATCTGAGTGAGCTGAGCTCATGGTGTAAATCTATGGTTTAGACCCTGGCTTCAAAGCTGTAGATCTACGGGACGGACCCTGAGAGGGTTAAATCCATTAACACTATAACTCTTCTGTCCCCAAAAATGTGATCCTTAATTCAACTCAACATTGACCTTGGGCTGTCATGACCCTTAGAATTCAGTAGTAATAATGAGCACATACTGTTACAAAGACAGAACAAGATTTCTATGTCAGTCTTAGTGAAGTTCAGATGCCTGACTCTGCCCCTTCGCATTGGTGGTGAATTTTCCTTGTTTTCTTCCTTGAATGCTTGTCCTCGATTTATACGCCTGCTGGGCAAGTGGTTGGGGCACCATACACCAGCTGATCCTCCACTATTACACTATTAAGGATATCTGTGACATGGTGAAAGGTGGGACTAACTCAGGTGAGTTGTGTGAAGGTTCTGGCTTTGCCAGAGTTCATGCAAAGGGGTCTACCTGACCTTTTATTGGGAATACAGTGGACCCCTGGTATTCGATATTAATCCATTCCTGAGAGCTCATCGAATACTGAAAATATCAAAAAGCGAATCAGTTTTCCCCATAAGAAATAATGGAAATCAAATTAATCCGTGCAAGACACCCAAAAGTATGAAAAAAAAATTTTACCACATGAAATATTAATTTTAATACACACAAACTGAAGAAGACATGCACAGTTACATGACACTTATCTTTATTGAAGATCTGGTGATGATTGATGGGATGGGAGGAGGGAAGAGTGTGGATGGTGTTAGTGTTTAGAAGGGGAATCCCCTTCCATTAGGACTTGAGGTAGCAAGTCCTTTTCTGGGGTTACTTCCCTTCTTCTTTTAATGCCACTAGGACCAGCTTGAGAGTCACTGGACCTCTGTCGCACAACAAATCTGTCCATAGAGCTCTGTACCTCCCGTTCCTTTATGATTTGTCTAAAATGGGCCACAACATTGTCATTGTAATAGTCACCAGCACGGCTTGCAATAGCTGTGTTAGGGTGATTTTCATCCATAAAGGTTTGCAGTTCAACCCACTGTGCACACATTTCCTTAATTTTTGAAGTAGGCACAATGGATTCCACAACTAGCATAGGCTTCTCAGGGTTAGCCCCAAACCCTTCAAAAACTTTCTTAATTTCCATACTAATTCTCACCCTTTATACCACAGGGTTGGCACTAGAAGCTTTCTTGGGGCCCATGGTGACTTATTTTGCAGAAACAAGCACCAAAAACGGTGATAATACAGAATGTACCGAATGTATCCTTAGATGCGCGCACACTGGCTAGCTTGTAAACACTGGCACACACAGGGCAGTTCAGGCCACACGTGGACACGTCTCGTACGAATCGTATCGAATACCGGGTTTTCAATCGGATACCGAGGCAAAATTTTTGTGTTAAAATGCATCGAATACCGGATTTATCGAATACCGATGCCATCGAATACCGGGGGTCCACTGTAATTGTTTCCATTTCTGTTTCCAGTTTCTGTCCAGATTGTTCAGTACTTGAGAGCCTGTTGTCCTATAGAAACTGTGTTATAATTACAGATTCATTCCTGAGCCATAATATTCCACACCTAATTTTAGTTAATTTTCACTTGCAAAGATGAATATATATCTGTTAATTGAACAGAATAAATCTGTAATACAGTGCAGCACCTACTGTAAGTGTCTGGAGCTTTAAGAAGGGAGAGGGTAAATGAGTGGGTATGAGAGGGTGAATGAGTGATTATGTTGCAGAAGGTCTCATGACTTGCCCATGGAGCAAACAAACATACAAACACCTTTATTACTTTCTGCAGTATACAAAATGTATTTTACGCATAATAAAATATTGTTAAGCACAAAGAATGCCACTAGCATGTGGTGCATTTTGGGCAGACTAATAATAGTGCTTACACACTACATAGTTTTTTTTTTTTTAATGTACAAAAAGTGAGGTAGCTAAGTGAACAGTGGCACAATTTTAAGCATGCATTAATAGAAAAATTGAGATAGCTAAATAAGTATGCATTAATGCAAAAGAGAGAGGTAGCCAAAAGAAAATAGTACAGTTTTAATTAAGTATACATTAATACAAAAAAAGAACAGTAACTAAATGAAAATAGTGGTTTTAAGAATACATTAATACTTTAAACTGATTTAGTGATCTTAAGTTAATTGGAATTTCTTAAGCAGTTTCAAACTGGCTCTGTGTCTTCAGACTATGGAACGATTATGAGAGATGAAGAAACAGGAAGTTTATTAGGCTTTCATAGAATTGTAATGTAACAAAATGAGTAAACAATTTTCTAGAGTTTGAGGAAGACTGAAAGAACGAGGATGGAGTTGGATGAACTGGTTTTGTTTGATATAGCATTGTGTTGGTTAAGTTATGTTAGGAAGATGAGATGATTTTTAACAATTGCTCTAAATTGATTGGCAGACAGGACCTTCTGCTGGTTCAAGCAGTGCATTTCAGACCTTAGGGCCTTTGATGTGTATTGTGTTTTTGCATAGGGTGAGTTGGACAACTTGTGTTGTGCCTGTGTGTTCTGTTGCAGCTATCAAGGAAAAGTTTCAGGAGGAGGGTTTATGTTGGAGTTTAATCTTCTCTCTGTATATAATAACCACAGCAATATGATTGCATATTTTATATATTAAGTTCAGACTCTTGAAGAGGGAGGAGGGGGGGGCAGGTGTTGTCTGGCACAGAAATGGGAGATAATCTGCACAGTAGCTTTTTGTTGAGTTATTAATGGTTTTGGGTGACAAATATCATAGATGAAGTAAGGATAAATTAGAGAGTGGTATAGTTTAAGTAGTGTCATTTGGGGTACATAATGGCATATCTTGGAGAGCATGTTAAGTATGTGTGAGCAGCTGGGTGGCTACCACTGCCGAAATAGCTGTAAATCAGTGGTAATATTAATTCTATGCTTCTTGGTCAGTCTCTCTATAAGATTAATTTGGTAAAAACTAATGAAGATTAATGTACAGTGGGCATTCATAATTTATGTGGGTTGTGTTCCTGAAAACTGCGCACCAATGATTTCCAGAACTTACGGAAAAATAGGATTGTATTCCTCAGACCTCAAAAAAAATTTTTTTTTTTTTTTGACTGTTATAATTCTTCGAATATAATACAGTGGTCCCTCATTTATCGTAATTAATCCGTTCCTGGAAGTGTTACTGTTATCGAAATTTACGATTTTTGAATCAATTTTCCCCATAAGAAATAATGTAAATACAATTAATCCGTTCCTGACACCCAGAAGTACTAAAACAAAAAATTTTTTACATGAAATATAGATGTAGTACATAAACAATACAATGACACATGATGAATGAAACATTAACAGCATAACACTTACCTTTATTGGCGATTCTTCTTAGTGTATGGAAGACTGGAGGAGGAGAAAGATTGGATTATTTACAGTTTGGAAGGGGAATCCCCTTCCATCAACACCTCAGGTACCAATTGCTTTTCTGGGGTTACTTCTCTTCTCTGTTTCTTAATGCCACTAGGACCACCTTGAGAGTCACTGGAGGCCTGTCTAGCAAAATAACTGTCCAGAGAGCTCTGTTTCTGGTGTCTCTTTAACACTTCCCTAAAATGGGCCAAGACTTTCACTGTACATGTTGCCAACATGGCTTGCAACAGCCTTGTCAGGGTGATGTTTCTCCATAAATCTTTCCATCTTACCCCACATTTCAAAAATCGCCTTAATTTATGAAGAAGGCACCTTCTTCCATCTCTCTTCCTCCTCCTCTGCAGCAAGATTCTGTCCCCAAAAGAAAACGCCTGGGCCCCACCCCCCCCGCTGGCCCATTAAAGGACAAAGCACGCCACCCCCAGCCCACCCCAGCCACAACCTTTTTCCACAACAAACCTTATAGCTTTTTCCTTTGAAAATTTTATTATTGGCACAAAAACCCCCAATTTTTTTGCCCCTCCCCCAATTTGGGGGCCCCAAAATTGGATTTCCCCAAAATTTGCCCCCCTTTAAAAAGGGCCAAATAAACGGAAATTTCGAAGGTTCATTGTGTTTATTGAATAAACTTTTTATTTTTTTTAAAAAAAATTAAAATTTTTATTTTGAACACTCTTAAAAAGGAAAAAATTCACCACAGTAAAAAACTTAACCCCCCGGGAAAAAGAGTTTTACTTTTGGGGGAAAAATTTATTTCTTTTTTTTAAAAAAAACATTTCCCCCCTTTAGTGTTTAAGCTTTTTCTAAAAAGAAGGGAAAAAATCCAAATTTCAAAAACCCCCCTTCCCTTTTTACTGTTGTCAGACAACTCATAATGAAGTGCCAGGTAACAACACCTGCTATACAACAAGGTCCTCGAATTCCTCAGGATATACCCAAGCGTTTGAGGAGGGAAGGTGATCATTTCATAATACAGCTTCCTTCAACTCAGAAGAAATTTGCTCAGAAGAGATGCATCGTCTGTGCACAAACAAAACGACGGCAACAAAGACGCAAAGACACTCGGTTTATGTGTGAGGAATGTAAGGTGCCTCTGTGCATGGTGCCTTGTTTCAAGGAGTTCCACAAGCTCCAGCAGTTCTAAAACCATGTCCAGTGATTGTAAATATGTAAATATATGATAGAACATTAGTATTATACAAGATTTGTGCATGTTTATTGAAATAAATGACAGTGGTAAACAATAATATGATAATAACTTTAGTGCGGTTATTGTGTTCAATACAGTGAGTTTATATATATACATTATATACAGTATTGGTCTCTCAGGCCCCAAATGTTAGTAGGAATAGAAAAAAATTGGAAAAGAAAAGAAAAAAATGTAAAAACCGCAAAATAATGTAATGCGCGTATGTGGAATTCGTTGATGTTGCTGCCACCACATCATTTTTGACAAACTTCTTGGCACTGTATCTCGGTAAGTACTGATCAGAATTTTTTTTTTGTCTTATTACCTTCACAAAAATATGCTCTTTAATTCTGTAAGAAAAAAATTTTTTTTTTTTTTTTCAAAGTTTCTTGGACACTGGAGCACCACTTCAGATTTTGGCCTTGGCCTCTGAAGGGGTTAACACTCACTGTGCACTGTATTAAAAAATCTGGAACCATTTAGCACCTTATGGGAGAAACAGTTCAAATGAGCGCCAGCTAGAGCAAACAGCACGGCAAACACCTGGTATTCACTGATTTCACGTAGTGTTAACTCTCCCATTTTAAGAGGAAAGTGATGTTGACCCTGAGTTTAATGGCTTTGAGGTGGATGTGGTCATAAGTGGTTGAGGAAATATAAAAAAACCTTGATAATAACCCATGTGCAATATTTGTGCAACACCCTTTCAGAATCAATCAATCAATCAATCAAGTTTATTCTCTATAAGGATTACAATGCTGGGTTTACAGATTTTGGTTATTGTGTGGTTTACATGTAATAAAATACTAATTACAGAGGGGGCCACTAGGACACCTAGCATGGCTAGGTATAAAAAAACCATACCACGGGCGGGGATAGAACCCGTGATCAGAGAGTTCTATCCCCGCCCGTGGTATGGTTTGTTTGCAATCGTGTCATTACGATTTCGTGAGTCATGTTAATGGCTAGGCATTTCGAGCAAACTTAGATTAATTCTTAACCCTAAATTATTACAAATTATGGAGTAAGTTGACTAAATACTAAGTTACTAAATACTAGTTTGTGAGTTTACCAATGTGAATGCTTTTTGTTTTGGCACAATACGTACATAGTTTCTATATTGGAGTATCACAGGCAAACTTATGACTAGTTAGGAATCATTATTTTAAGATTAAGATTCGTATTTCTGTGTTTATAGTCAAATGGCTGAGTGAGTGAAAGTGTAAGTGTGAACCACCAGGTGGTTTTTCTGTAGTTAGGTGACGGGGTGGACCAGGGAGATAAGATGTTTTCTAACGGTAGTTTTGAAGGTGATGAATGTGTCTGCAGTTCTAGAGTTTTCAGGTAGGGTGTTCCAGATTTTATGGCCTTTGACATGCATTGAATTTTTGTAAAGGTTTAGTCGGACACGGGGAATGTCGTAGAGATGTTTGTGTCTGGTGTTGTCTGTGGGTCCTGTCACAACTATCAAAACAGCATTTTAGGTCAAAGTTAATATCGGAATTTAACCCCTTGACTGTCGCAGTCGTATATATACGTCATAGGAGATACCGTGTTTGACGTATCTATATGCATAAATTCTAGTGGCTTCAAACCAAGCAGGAGAAAGCTGGTAGGCCCACATGTGAGAGAATGGGTCTTCATGGTCAGTGTGCACCATATAAAAAAAATCGGGGAGCCAGTGGTGCATTGTGGGAATGCCATTTCAGTCCTCCTTTTTCAGCATGTCTAGCGGTAAGAAATATGTGACTCCCCAGCAAATCTGGGACTCTTCCCAAGTGATGCTCTAACACAGATGGAAGTGTCAGTGAAGATCAATTTCATGATTTCCAGGAGTTTGAGACCAAAAGCAATGGAGGAGGAGGGAGGAGGAGGAGGAGGAAGGAGGAGGAGGAGGAGGAAGGAGGAGGAAGAAGTTGGAGGAGGAGGAGGAGGAAGGAGGAAGAATAGGAAGAACAATAATAATAATACGTAATAATAATAATATGTAATAATATGTTCCCTTGAAGCACGAAAAATATTTCACCCCATGACAGTGACAAGATAAAGGGAGATAACATCTGATAAGAGCTGACGTTTGATGAGCGTAAACGAGGGTGGGGGAGGGTGCAGCTGATAAGAAAAGATTAGATGACCATCCCCCTCCCTTTGTTTTTGCTGGTACACTAACATTTCTGTCTGTCTATTTGTCTGTCTGCCAAGCTCCCTGTCTATCCATCTAGCTCTCTGTCTCAGAGAGAGCCATTAGACTGCATCATCATCACGTTTACTCACATCTTCAAGCAGAGTATAGCACTTTGTCTGGATTTTTTGGGTTAGCCTAGGTAATTTACACTATGTATACTTGTATTTGTGTGTACCTGTGAGACAGAGATAGACAGACAGATAGAAAGAGAGACAGATTGAAAGAGATAGAATGAGGGAGAAAGATAATTAGATAGAATGGAGGGGAAGCAGCATCCGACCCCATTGTTTTGACAGGCGGTAGGGGGGGTGAGTAATGAGACAATATGTAATTTTGACAGCTGCCGAATCCTGACTCAAAACAATTATAAGCCACACACTCGCACACAAGACAAGCTTGCTGAATGGAGATAATAGCAGTTGTATGAAAGTATCTAGTGACTATATATGTGTATATATATTATAGAAACCAGAAGCAAGAAGGGAAGGCAGGAATGAAGGAAGGACGAGATGAAAGGAAGGAAAAAAGTAAGGAAGGACAGATGAAGGAATGTAGGAAGAGAGGTAGGAAAGGAATGAAGGAAAGGAATGAAGGAAAGGAATGCAGGAAAGGAATGAAGGAAAGGAATGCAGGAAAGGAATGAAGGAAAGGAATGCAGGAAAGGAATGAAGGAAAGGAATGCAGGAAGGAATGATGCCTAGGATAACTACATAACACAACTGCCTGCTAATACTTTGAAGAAAACTGCTCAGACGAGGTGTTTTGTCTTTGCACATAAAAAAAAACTTTCACAAAAATGCACACACACTGGTTTTATGTGTGAGGAGTGTAAAACACCTTTGTGTATGACACCATGTTTCAAAGAGTTACACAAGCTGCAGAACTTCTAGGAATATGTCCAGTGACTGTATATTGGTATATATATTATAGAACAATAGTAATAAAAAAATTTTTGTATTGTTTTTGTAAACAAGTTTTGTAAACAATATATTGATAATTATGTTTGTGTGCTTATTGTGTTGCATACAACGAGTGTATATATGTACATTGCACCTTACTTTGGTCTCACAGGCCACATAAGTTATGTGAAAAAACAAAATAGTGAAAAAAAAAAAACCTTCAAATACAGGTAAACCAAAGCTTACCGGGTGAGCGGCAGTCGCCGCTGTTGCCATATGCGGCTCATTTTCTGCAAACTTCATGCCTCTATATCTGAGTAAGTGCTGATGGGAAGAATTTTTTTTTTTTGGACTAAAACAATCACAAAAATAATCTTAACATTTTCATAAGAAAAAATAATTTTACTTTTTCGAATATTTTGCGACACCAGGAGACACTTCAGGATTGGGCCTTTCGACAGTCAAAGGGTTAAGGTCCTGTAGATGTAGATTGCACAGTAGTAAGTGTGAATGTCTTATAACCTATGCCCTAAGTAAAGAGAAACAATTCTGGAACGTAATACTGTACTTGTTCAGCAGGCTGGCTGGCCGGCTGCGTGGCTGGCTGGCCGGCTGCGTGGCTGGCTGGCCAGCTGCATGGCTGGTCGGCTGATGGCGGTCTGGCTTTATCTCCGTTTGTCTGTCTTTATCTGTCTCTGTCTTTGTCTGTCTCAGTCTCTTTCTATCTGTCTCTGTCTATCTCTGTTTCATAGATACACATAAATACAAGTATGCATAGTGTAAATTACTTTGGATAACCCAAAAAATCCAGACAAAGTGCTGTACTCTGCTTGAAGATATGAGTAAACGTGATGACGTGATGACACAGTCTTGTGGCTCTCTCTGAGACAGAGAGCTAGATGGATAGACAGACAGGAAGCCTGACAGACAGACAAATAGAAAGACAGACATGTTTGTGTACCTGCGAAAACAAAGCGAGGGCTGATGCTCATCAAATGTCACTTCTTATTTTATGTTATCTCATCACTTCACTGTCAGGGGTGCACTGAGGCTTGTTTCTACATGCTCCAAGGGAACTTCTTATTATTATTATTTCTTCTTCTCCATCTTCTCCTTCTCCTCCTCTTTTTTTTTCTTTTTCTTCTTTTTCTTTTTCTTCTCAACCTGCCTTCTGGTCTTGGGTTTTCTTATTCAACTGTGACTTGATAATGGTCCAGGATGGGTCAAAATATGTCAAGTCTCTTTTTTCCAAGTGTACAGCGTGTTGTTGTGAATTATTCCAGACATGCTTTTGTAACACTTATTCTTTACAGTAATGGCATTTAGATTACTTGTAGGTAGACAGTGGCAAAAGCTGACAGGTGGAAATACACACACCAGTAGCAGAAAATTCTTGCATTAAATGATCCTTTGCTACCAATATGTTAACTTTGCCTAATGGTAATCTTGTCCAACTTATCGTAGACCAGGTTAAAATTAATTGAGATCATTAAACGTCAGTGAAATACATCCCAGAATGGCTAAATGAAATACACCCCAGAATGGCTAAACTGGTAACTGATAATACAGTATTTCATGCAATGTTCAGTGTGTGTGCACATAAGTTTGTGTGTGTGTGTGTGTGTGTGTGTGCATGCGCAAGTGTGTTAGTTTTTTCAACGATGCATTTACACTTGTTTGAAGGGTAAAAGTGGTGTTTGTATCGGTTAGAGTTTAAAGCTTTTTCAAAAAAGCATTGTGGTTACTGGTATATGGAGAGTTTCATTCCAAGATGATGCAATGAATGCCAACTCTACAGACATGCTTGCAATGACAGTTGTACTTATCTTTGGTTTTTGCTTAAGATAGGCAAAAGTTGCAAGACCTGGTTTCATTGAAACAAAGTTTTTCTGTGTGTAGAACTTTATCAAGTCATGACCTCATTAAGTTCTGCACAGATTGAAACATTGTCCCAATAATAGCTTGTTTTGTGTCTTGTGTTTTCTAATTCAGGCTTATCACCAATGTGATCATCAGACAAATGTGCAACACCTGTGTATACTATTTGCTTTGAAAATTTTTTGCTAACTAGTGACTTTTTCATTTCACTACAAAAGTTATGTACAGATGAGTGGCCTTTTTAGTTTAGTTCATTACAATCTCTATATTGAATTGAAAAAGCCACTGGTTGGCAAAATGTCTTCAAAATAAAGATACCCAGGTGTTGCACATGTGTCTTATTAACTTATTAGTATTGTATGGTACCATTGATATAATAATACTTGTTAGCAGTATGCCATTTCATCCCCCTGGATTTTGTTACACTATACGTACGTATTTACTAAAAAAAAATGCATGGAATACCACTGCTCAGTTTCAACATTTCTACGATATAAGTACCGTACTCTTCACTATGTGGAAAAGCTTTCATATGTTACATAGAATATTTAAAGTTATTTATTGTGTGCTCAAAATGAAAATACTAGAAATAGCAAAGTTCACCGAATACCCAAAAATGATTGTTACTGTATATCAGTATAATAATTTTTGTGAATTGTATTTTTTAAAAGAAAATTTATCTACAGTATATAAATCTTAGTCATTTAAATATGCATGTTTAGAATCTTGTTTTATATCATAACTTTCAGAATTTTTTTTAGATGAATGTTGGCATTTCTAGTAGATTGTTTGATGATTGGGGCTTCATTTCATTGTTAGAGACTGAACTGCATAAGCATAAACAGCTATAAAACTTTTGAAACTTGGAATTATTCATTAGACCATTGTTACTGGTCACAAGTAATAGGAAGCAGTAAGCAAGTTTTTTTTTTTTAAATGATTGATTCGTTAAAGCTTATGCAGTAAGGTTTGTTTTTGTAAGTACAGTACTGTAGTAACTTCTTTGACCTTATCTCTTTCATCCCTGTGTCACAGGACCAGTTACATTTTTTAAAGTGCTTTATGTTGAATGTGATTAATAATTAAATTATCAACTATATGGTTTGAAACAAATCATATACTGTATACGTGGAACACAGCTTAATGGACCAAGGAAGGACAATTAATTTTCATTTTTTTTTTTTTTTTTTTTTGGTCATCTTTGTAGCAATGATGTGAAGCACAGTAAATTGAAGAGATTTTATGAAGAGCATTGACATGATTATCAGAAAGACCCGTGAGCACTTGGCTGAGTGGGGGCATTTGGCAGCAGCACACTAAGGGCCCAGGTTAATGCCATGTTTTGCTCTGTTCCAGATGCCCCCGCTCGCCAAAGGTGGCGCTGCATGCAACCCCGCCTCTGTCCGTTTTGCTGGAAAACTTTCAGTAATTCGTTTAACCTGAAACAACACATTGTGAACGTGCACACAGTAGGGGAGGGGATTGAGTGTGAATTGTGCCATAAGGTGGTCAAGAACAAGTGGTACTTGCGCAAACACCATGTGACTGCCCATGGTGCTCCCCTGCGACGCTCCAAAGGCCCAGCTGAGCCCAAGTCTAGCAAGCCCTTGACCAACCAGCATGCTGCCAATGATTTAAGAAAGAACTTTGGCTTGGCACTCACTCCTACTCCCCACCAGATGGAGACATCCCAACCTCAAGAGGTCTTCACTAAGAAACAAATGGATCGCATGTGCTGAATTCCCCTTCAAAATCACTCTAGTATGTTCTGCAGTTGACGTTTGGGATTCATTTATGGATGATTTAGACAAAGTGTAGTACAAAGGCTGTAATAAATCATTCGTAATATTTGTATTAGAAAAATGTCCTGTCAGTAATTAATTTTTGACAGATAAATTCAACAACAGGTGGACATGGACGAAATATTTAATGGTTAAGATCCTGAAAACACAAGTACCATGCTTAATAATAAAAAAAATAGATTTCATGGCTAAATTGTTAAAAAATGGTCCAATATGACAACAGGTTGCCATTTGTGAGCCTTGAGTAAGAGGTAGCATGTAGTGAAGACTCTTATTGCTAAGCATGACTCTGTCCAAGTAGTGTTCTCGTAGACTTATAGCAGTTTTTTCATTGCTCTACTCGTGTTCTGCAAGATAGATTCCTTATTCTTTTGTCACCTCTTGATTAACTTGACTATAAAATTAGAACATTAAGAATAATACAGTAGTTGATCTGCTAAAAATTATTAATGTTAATTTCAGGAGGTAATTGGCTGAAATAAGAAATGTAATGGTAAGGAATGAAATGAAGCATGGGATATTGGCTGGAGTTGCATCTAGCTGATTTAGCCAAAACAAAAATCCACCTGTCCACCTGTTGTTCCCTGGTCAAAGAATCCTGATAGCTCTAATTCCCTAAGTAAGCTAAGTGGACTGGGATGTCCCAAGAGACAGCCATACTGAGAGGACATTTCTTCTTCCCTTGCAGACGCTGAATATCTGGTGCGGGCATGCGTTCCCAAGCTTTGGAACAGCCGGCAGCCAGGCATCTGTCCAATATGTAACCGCGTCTTCAGCAACAAATTCAATCTGAAACAGCACATTATCAATATTCACACCAAGGGTGAGGGGGTGGAGTGTGACTTGTGCCACAAAAAGTGTAAAAACAAGTGGTACCTGCGGCGCCACCAGGTGACCCATCATGGGGCTCCTCTTAAACGAAATCGCAACTACACCATGGAGAAGTATGTGAATGATGAAAATGATCAGGGAGCTAAGGACACAACGTCCGAGTAGCAGTCCACTCGTCACTGCATGTGTTCAAGGGCAGGAGGAGTCGGGCCCTACTGCTCTAGACTCTGCAGAAACATATCAATAAGCGTATTTGGGTCAGCTATTTTAAACCTGTTAAAAGTGTCTTGCTACCTTTGTTCACAGGTCAAGAAATAAAGTATATAATAAAAATGATTTTATGTAAGGTTTTTAAATGGCTGACCTGATACATTTTTCTCCAAAGAGGCTGATCATATTTTACATAGGTATTCAGCTTTTAAGAGCTGGCAGAGTCTTTACAATGCCCTCAGTTTTCATTCTCAGGCATAAAGTAATAACATAAGTGCTCAACATTTACAATACATATAGGCCTAAGTTAGAAAGGTATATACAGTATCATTACTTAAATGTCACAGCTTTGGATGGCATACAAGGAACCATGGCCCGCTTGAGTATTGGTAATGTGTTGGTTCATTGGTGAGTGGATGGTCAGAGTATCTAGAATGTTTGTACTGTATGGAATATGTGGAGCTTTATCACTTGTATAGGGTAACTGATGAAACTGCAAGAAATGTATGTAATGCTCATTCTCACTCAGACTTGAGACGTTAGCAATACATAAAATTCTTGAAATGCTTTAGATTGAACCTCTCCATTTTATCCCAGTGTGACTTGGGAAAGTCTTTTTACACCTACATTTCCTCTGTACCTAATTTGTGCCAAAAAAAAAAACTTTTCTTTATTTGCTGCTGATTGGGAAATAAGTAACACATTGTTTTCAGAAGCATCAGGCAATCAAGATCTTGCACATCCAGTTTGTGTAAGTTTGAGATGATGTGATGATAGGAAAACCCACATTTTAAAGTGTTTTAATATACATACAACATTTGTGTACAAAGTAGAAAAAAAATCACATTGTCTCTTGAGTGCAAAGATACTGTGCCACTTATTCATAACTTCTATGTCTTCCAAAGGCTACGACAATATTTAATCAGTATGTTCACATGTATTACCATAGAGGTAGCTGTTGTTTGTCAATTTTAAAATACCTCAACAAAATAAGAAAGTGTTAGTGTTTACTGGGGTTTTCTCCTATTACAAATGTTGCTCTTTTATATCCAGCTAAACAGTACTGCTCCTTCTACACTATAGGGAATGTCTCAGCATAGTGATGATCAATACACTTCTTAATTTTTAACAAGGAAGAGCTTAGGGATTGAACATTTTGTGTGTGTGTGTGTGTGTGTGTGTGTGTGTGTGTGTGTGTGTGTGTGTGTGTGTGTGTGTGTGTGTGTGTGTGTGTGTGTGTGTGTGTTTTGGGGGGAGGGGTGATGTGTGTGACATGATATGGGGTTGATAATGTTAGTTATTTTGTGTGGAAGTTATGTTATAATGACAGTGAATATTGTTCCTAATTATTTATGTTTTCTGTATTTGTTCCAAGTGCTGTTCGTGGTATCTATAATGGCTCCTGGTGCTAGTGACTTTATCCTTAGGAATCCTGGTGCCGGAGAGGGTAGGTCTAGTAACTCATGGTATTTGTTTGACTGTAGTGACCCTACATGCCAAAGAGGGTGATTTGTAGTGGTCCTTTTAATTGTAATCTCTTCTTTGTGAACCTTTATGCTTCTGATGCTTTCTTCAATGGATCTTAATGCTAGAGATGTTGCAAATAAGGACTACTACTTTTGGTTTTCCCACTAATTCTTGATGGTCATGATGTATAATATATACAAGAGTGACTTCTGGTATTGGTTCTCCCATGGTAGCTTATGGTGATGGCTATTTGTTTATCATGGAAATATGAAAATTTCTCCAGAGTCAGGTCTTAATAATGTAATGAACTACTTTTTTTTTTTTTCTTTTTTTTTTTGGACAGTTATTCCACTAACTTGCGGGTCACTCTTCCCCGTCCCCATAAAAATTATAATGCATACAATACGATGCAGTAGTAGGTGTCCAACCCCCACATAAAAAGCAAAAGATGCCACACTGGTACTGGTAATATTTTAATGTACGTGTATTCACTATTTATGGGAACACTTGATCTTGCTACTATTGGTTCAGGCACACGACACAAAATTACAGGATGACATGGAGAGGCTGCAAGTCTAATCCTGATAAGGTAGAAAGCATGGAAGACAAGTGTCTTCTCCAGAAAGGAAGCAAAACATCACCAGCATACACAGCATTGGCAACCATAAGACTAAGCCTTAGGAACTTTGATAGGGATGTCTTCTAGATAATGTACAGTACATGAAAGTGTGGCTATTGTTGAAATTTGTAGCACCAGCATAGTCTGTACCTCCTCAGACATGACATAATAAAGCTTAAGTGTCCAGAGATTTCCTACCAAGCTAGTTACTGAAGTTAAAGACCAGATTAGTGAAGACAGACTGGAGAGCAGAACCTCTCAACACTGCAGGCTTGAAGGAACAGTGGAGATATGATTATAATGTCTTGGAGGTAGATATGTAAATTGTCTGTTCCAAAGGGTTGGGCCAGGACAAGATACAGGTATTATAGTGGTTAATTGTAGGATTGCTCAGGTCTTACCTTCACTTTACTTGGATATTGATGATGATAAAAATGTGGATTGATCATTCTCAAGGATGATGCCAAAATATTGAGAATCAAGAATGAAGAGGATAAAAGAAGGCTGCTAAAGGAAAGGGTAGGGAAAAGGGTATTAAATATTGTTTGTCAGGAGAAATGGGGAAAGTCCTCACATGAAATCCACAAAGAGCTTTTGGTAATGTGACCTAGATCTTCTGCTGGCTTATTAGATTACCTCACAAAAATATTCAGTATCATAATGTAAGATGTGGCTTGAGCAGACTCCAGGAATGGTGAAATAAATGGCTGGTAAAATTAATCCAAGCAAAATCGAAGTTGAAAATGGCAACTGAAGCTAGTGTAACGTCTGGGTAAGATGGGGAAGACAGCAAGCTCACTGAGACATTTAAAAAATATGAGTGAACACCCATTAACCTAAATCTGTCCTCTGAAGTGCACACAGAATGAAGTGCACACAGAATAACATAAGACTTGCTAAGCTTATGAATATAACAATGACATTCAGAAATGTAGACAAAAAACTGCAGGGCTGGTATAGAACCCTCACCAAGTTAAGAAAGTGAAACTAGAAAGTACGAAGGAGTTTTTACCGATTTATAGCTAATGAAGCAGAGCTAAGCTCACAATGTTGTCTTCAGACTTTGGTCTTTTGTAATTTTTTTTAAGTTTCTAGTAGTTGTAGCATTAACTACCTCTTGTAACCCATTCCATTGTTTACCACTCTTTGCAAAGAACTTTCTGGTATCCTTTCAGCATCTCCCTGTCTTAGTTTATAGCTATCCCCCCCCCCCCCTTTTTTTTTTTCTTTCATACTTTCCTTCCTGTTAACAGTGATGGGAAATCCACCTTGTTAATAATATTAAGTCTATTTGTAATTTTATGCTCAGTTATGTCTTTTGTTTTTCTCCTAACAGCCAAAGCTGGCATTTCCAATGCTTACAGCCTTCCTTTGTAGCTCATATATTTTAATTCTAGGAGCCATTTTGTAGCTTGTTTCGGTACTTTTTATCTTAACATATTTTGGTGTTCACTCTACCACTGTTGTTCATTATATTCCACTTTTGGTCTAATGTATGTTGTGAAGGAAGGCTTGGGAGGTAGGGACTTGAGCATCCAACAAGCATGTGCGAGTGTGATAAGTCAAAATTAGTGGAGAAATATGACTTGCAATTTGAGTGTGAGTATGGTGATATCTAGAAAGGGACTGAGGGAAACTGGCTAATTAGACAAGAGTTCTGGAGGTGGGAAGTGCAGTAGTATCTGCATTTTGAGAGATGAGTGGGGATGTTACAGTTTGGTAGGTCATTACTAGCTCTTGGCATTTTTTTTAAATTACACCAGAGAAGATACATTTATGAGATATATTTCTGTCACTAAGTTTGCACCAATTAGTTTGTTACACATGCCTCAGATTTTTAATACAGAAATTGTTTTATAACAGCAAAACACTGTATACATAATTACACTTTTTAATTACAGTAATTCCTTTATGTATAGTACAGTTGAACTTTCTACAATCTTCATATGCACATTCCTGGTAACAAGTGAACAGTGTGTTCCCTCCACCCTAGACCCTTATTTACATAACGTGACTGATTTATTAAATTCTGATGTGGAATAATTTATGTTGGAGCATAATTAAAACAACACTACAAATAAATGCAGCATATTTCATTTTGTGTTGGTGAAAATACCATGACATGAAGGTATTGTGATGGAGGAAATGTAATAAGACTGAACCTGATGTAGGGCACACCATGACCTTAAATGTACGAAGAGGTTATACTTACTTTTAAAAGTTAACACTTGTGCTTATTTGAGAAATGAAATATGTAAAACTAAGTTGAGGGAGGATTAGAAACAGAAGGGAGGAAGAAGATTTAAAAAAAGGATGGAGTTGAGGATGAGGTTAATGATCACCTTTTGTCATTAGAATATACAGGCTTGAGGTGATGGCTGTGCCATCTGCATTATTATTAATGGCCATAGGTAGCTTTAAATAAATAATGTACAGATACAGGAATGGATTTGGGGAGAAAGGGTGTGGCACTTATTTTGAAATAACGAGTGATTTTGCTCTTTGAGCTTTTGAATGTTGAGTATCTTAGATAATTGCAAGTGCACATTAAGGCTGTAATCAGTTGTTTGTTAGAACCCATAATAATTATTGCATTGTTTATGGTCAGGTAAGTGCCACACATGCAAGAAAGCGGTCATGTGATTGCATGTAATACTATGGTGGTGGCAGGAATAACTCAGGGGCTTACTGAACCCTTGTATTATTGATAACTACAGACTCACTTGCTTAGTTCTACATGTTAAGCAGCTGGTCCCACCCCAAAAGTATATATTTGGCTGCCATTAGTTAAATGGTGGTAAATAGAAGCTCAGCTGTACAAGGAACTTATTGGCAATACGTTAAATTGATAAATTATAGTATGGTATATTCTTCAAAATTACACGTCTTTAAATTCTTGAAGTTATTATAAATTTTTAATATTTACTATGTACAGTACTTTTTCATAATGAGGCATGTGTTTTATGAATATTTGGTTGAATTAAATTTTTTCGTAATTTTTAGATGATTAAATCGCTACGTTGAGATTCACTATAGGTTTGTATCTACACCATGACAGTAATTTAGTT
>NC_091311.1:33815295-33835295 GCF_038502225.1 Cherax quadricarinatus | reverse complement strand
ATTCTTACAGAATTAAAGATAATATTTTTGTGAAGGTAATAAAAAAAAAAAAAACTGATCATTACTTACCGAGATACAGCGGCGGGAGGTTGTCCCAAAATGACCCAGTGGCGGCAACATCAGTGACTTCCGCAAAATTGCATTTTTTTATTTTACGTTTTGTATACTTTTTTCTTTTCTTTTCTAATTTTTTTCTTTTTCTAGTAACATTTGTGGCTTGTAAGACCAATATAATGTACAGTGGACCCCCGGTTCACGATATTAATCCATTCCTGAGAGCTACTCGTAAACCAAAATTATCGGAAAGCGAATCAATTTTCTCCACAAGAAATAATGGAAATCAAATTAATCCGTGCAAGACAACCAAAAGTATAAAAAAAAAAAAAAATTACCACATGAAATATTAATTTTAATACACACAAACTGAAGAAGACATGCACAGTTACATGACACTTACCTTTATTGAAGATCTGGTGATGATTGATGGGATGGGAGGAGGGGAGAGTGTGGATGGTCTTAGTGTTTAGAAGGGGAATCCCCTTCCATTAGGACTTGAGGTAGCAAGTCCTTTTCTGGGGTTACTTCCCTTCTTCTTTTAATGCCACTAGGACCAGCTTGAGAGTCACTGGACTTCTGTCGCACAACATATCTGTCCATAGAGGCCTGTACCTCTCGTTCCTTTATGACTTTCCTAAAGTGTTTCACAACATTGTCAGTGTAATAGTCACCAGCATGGCTTGCAATAGCTGTGTGAGGGTGATTTTCATCACCCTTTTCACAAATGATCACTTGAGAGGTACTATCTCCTGCTATCTGTTTTTCATTTATCCACACCAATAACAGTCTCTCAACATTTTCTAACACTTGCAGTCGCTGTTTCATAATCACAGTTGCACCTTTTGCAAGAACAGCTTCCTTGATTGCTGTTTTCTTGCTCACTATAGTAGAGATGGTTGATTGGGGTTTACTATACAACCTGATCAGTTCCGACACACACACTCCACTTTCGTACTTTGCAATTATCTCTCTCTTCATTTCGACAGTCATTAGCACCCTTGGTCTCGAAGGGTTGGCACTAGGAGCTTTCTTGGGGCCCATGGTGACTTATTTTGCAGAAGCAAGCACCAAAAACAGTGATAATATGGATAATATGGAATGTACTGAATGTATTCTTAGATGCGCGCACACTGGCTGGCTTGTAAACACTGGTACACATGGGTTAGTTCAGGCCACAAGTGGACACGTCTCGTACAAATCGTATCGCATACCGGGTTTTGTATCGGGAAGCGAGGCAAAACTTTTTCGATCAAATGCATCGGCAACCGAATTTATCGGATACCGGTAACATCGGGAACCGGGGGTTCACTGTATATTGTATAAGTGTACACTCACTGTATTCAACACAATAACTGCACTAATTTGTTTATTATTATATTACTTACAAAACTTGTTTACAAGTTTATTGTAAACAAAATGATGAAAATATTAGTGCGGTTATTGTGTTGAATACAACGGTACCATATGGTACAATGGTGCCATAGGGTGCCATTGTAAACAAAATGATGAAAATATTAGTGCTGTTATTGTGTTGAATACAATGGTACCATATGGTACAATGGTGCCATAGGGTGCAATGGTACCATATAGTACAATTGTACCATATGGTACAATGGCATCATATGATACAATGGTACCATATGATACAATGGTACCATATGGTGGAATATGGTACAATGGCACCATTTGGTACAATGGTATATGATACAATGGTACCATATGGTGCAATGGTACCTTATGGTACCATATGGTGCAATGGTACCATACAGTACAATGATACCATATGGTTCATTGTACCATATGGTACTATATGGTACTGTTGTATTCAACACAATAAACACACTAATATTTTCATCATTATTTTGTTTACAATAATTGCTTACAACAAAAATATGCAAAAATGTTGTATATAAGTAATGTTCTATTATATATTTACAAATGTACAGGAACTCGACACATTACATGAGGTGGATGACAGAGAGCGTTGTCTTGGAAACTGCTGAGTCAGTAGCTAGCTTGCATCACCACTCACTCAGTCTTGGCTGGTGCCTGCTGCCACCAACACGTCCTATTGACCATATGGTACATGGTATCATATGTTACAGGGTACCATATGGTACATTGTACTATATGGTATAGGGTACCATACAGTACAGGATAACCTATGGTACAGGATAACATATGGTGCTGGGTACCATATAGTGCGGGGTACCATATGGTACAGGGTACCATATGGTACAGATACAGGGATCCCTATGGAAATAAGTCACCTTGACTTTTTTGGGTTATCCTAGGATTTTATACATATGCTGCTATGTATGATAATCTATGTAACTGTATTTATGTACACCTGAATAAACTTACTCAAGCGCATGTGGCATCGTAAGTTTATTTAGGTATACACAAATGAAGTTGCATAGTTAGCAGCATATGTTTGGAGAACCTAGGATAACCAAAAAAAGTCAGAGACTTATTTCCATTAGGGTCCCTGTACTATATGGTATAATGTACCATATGGTATAATGTACCATATGGTATAATGTACCATATGGTATAATGTACCATATGGTATAATGTACCATATGGTATAATGTACCATATGGTATAATGTACCATATGGTATAATGTACCATATGGTATAATGTACCATATGGTATAATGTACCATATGGTATAATGTACCATATGGTATAATGTACCATATGGTACAATGTACCATATGGCACATTGTACCATATGATACCATTGTATGACATGGCACCATTGTACCATATGGTTCAAAACCATGGAATTCCTCTTCAGATCCACTTCCATCAGCCTTAGAACTGTAAGTTGTGAAGAGGAGAGTCAGAATTCGCCCGGAGAGTGAGTGGGGAGTGAGAGCTTCCTTGCCGCCAGGCATGATGAACAAAGCTACTTTGGCGGTGTTCCCACAATGCCATGTGGGCATCCAGATCTTTTCTATAGTGTGCACACTGACCACCCAGACCCATTCTCTCAGATGTAGGCCTACCAGCCTTCCTGCACTAAATTTGACGCCGCTAGAATTTTGGCGTAGATCTACGGTTTGGACCCTGAACGTAAAGCCATAGATCTACTGGACAGACCCTGAAAGGGTTAAAATATAGGGTCCAGAATACACAATGCAGGCATTCCTGGCTCTACACTAACATTTCCTCTGTTCATTAGTTACGTTTTCAGGCTTTACATATGAATTCCATTTTGATTTTTTATTCACATAATGAATTTTTATTCAAACCAAAAAATAGAAGATTTACTGTTATGCAATACTGTAATAATTGTATAAATAATATCACCACATTTGTGAATGTATATTAGACCCACCAGCTGTCATGTATTAGACTTTTGAGGGCATTTGTTTACTCTTGAACATCAGCAAAAATTTAATATTTCTGCTACTTTGAGCTCAGTTTCAAGCCATTTCCAGTACTAAAAACCAATCAAAATCATCTCTATTTCTGTAGTATATCTTCCATTCTATCAAATGAGACCAAGAAATTGCAAATACAACTTTAACCCTTTGACTGTCGCGGCCGTATATATATGTCTTACGAGGTACCGTGTTTGACGTATATATACTCATAAATTCTAGCGGCTTCAAATCAAGCAGGAGAAAGCTGGTAGGCCCACATGTGAGAGAATGGGTCTGTGTGGTCAGTGTGCACCATATAAAAAAAATCCTGGAGCACGCAGTGCATAATGAGAAAAAAAAAACTCCGACCGTTTTTTTTTAATTAAAATGCCGACTTTGTGGTCTATTTTCGTATAGTATTTATTGTTGTATTCTCGTTTTCTTGGTCTCATTTGATAGAATGGAAAACATATTATAGAAATAGAGGTGATTTTGATTGATTTTACTATAAAAAGAACCTAGAAATGGAGCTCAAAATTGGGGAAATGTTTGATTTTTGCCAATGTTCAAAAGTAAACAAATGATGCCATTGTCCAATAAATGTCCAACTAGCCATTCTAATATGCAGTCATGAATGGGTTGATGTTATTTATACAATTATTACAGTATTGCAGTAGTCTGCATAATAGTAAATCTTCTATTTTTTGTTTGAATAAAAATTCAAAATAGAAAGCAAGAAAAATATTAGAGGGGCCTGGAGACATGACTGATGAGCAAAGAAAATGTTATTTTAGAGCCAGGAATGTCTGCATTGTTCATTCTGGTCCTTATTTTGAAATTGTCATATTTTTTAGTTTTCGTGAAATTGGCCAAATTGCAAATTTCTGACCACATTATTAGGTAGTTGAAATCGGTAAATGGGCAGTTTCTTGTACTCAATCGATACAAAAAATAGAGTTCTAAAGAAATAGCTATGAGTTTGGGCGACTGGAATAATGGAATTAGCTGAAAATAGGGCTCAAAGTGGGCGAAATCGCCGATTTGTAAACAGCGCTGAGGTCGCTAACTTCGCGAGAGCATAATTCCGTCAGTTTTCCATAAAATTTTGTTTTTTTTTGTGTCATTACAATCGGGAAAAGATTCTCTATCATTTCATAAGAAAAAATAATTTTTTTTTTTTTTTTTTGAAATTTTGCGACACCTCAGGATTGGGGGTTGCGACAGTCAAAGGGTTAAAAAACATACGAAAAAACACTGCAAAGTCGCTGTTTTAATCGAAAATTACGGTCTCAGTTTTTTTTTTCTCTAATTATGCACTGTGTGCTGCAGGATTTGCTTTATGTTGTGCACACATACCACATAGATGTATTCTCTCATATCTAGGCCCAAATTTACTGCTCACAGCTTATCAGAGTGAGCTGAGCTCATGGCGTAGATCTACGGTTTGGACCCTGAACATAAAGCCGTAGATCTACGGCACGGACCCTGAAAGGGTTAAATGAGGGAGCACTAGCGATTTGAAGAGTGTCACCATCTGCAACGTTATTTCCCTCGTTTTGAAAGTTCTCGATACCCACCCCGTCATCTTCCTGGCTGTCGTGATCTTTGTCCTGTTATGGCCTTTAAAAGAAAGGTCAGCTGACATAATTATTCCCAGGTCATTTACTTCTTCCTTTCGTTCTGTTTGGCGACCCTCTTGAGTTTTGTATGTAGTGTTCCTTTTCAGTTCTTCATTCTTTCCATACCTAAGCAGCTGGAACTTATCACCAATGAACGTCATGTTGTTCTCCACTGCCCACTGGAAAACCCTGCTTATGTCTTCCTGTAATTTTTCAGTGTCCTCTAGTGTAGTGACTTTCATGCTTATTTTAGTGTCATCTGCAAATGATGATAGAAAAGTGTGCCGGGTGTTTTAATCTGTGTCTGCTTTGAGGATGAGAAACAGCAGAGGTGCGAGGACAGTGCCTTGGGTCACTGAGCTTTTTACCTTGCTAATGCTGGATCTTGCTCTGTTTACTTCCACTATTTGTGTTCTTTGTGTTAGGAACCTGAAAATCCTTCTGCCTACCTTCCCTGTAATGCCCACGGCTCTCATTTTGTGCGCTATCACTCCATAATTACATTTGTCAAACACCTTTGCAACATCTGTGTAGATCACATCTTCACTTTGGTCATCTTCCAACGCCTCCGTAATTCTGCCATAATGGTTCAGCAGCTGTGACAGGCATGATCGTCCTGATCTAAAACCACTCTTATTTGGGTTATGCTGGTTGTGCTGGTCCATGAAATTTGTAATCTGCTGTCTTGTCACTCTTTCAAAGATTTTTATTATGTGAGAAGTTAGGGCTACTGGTCTGTAATGTTTAGCTTGTGCTCTACTACTTCCCTTATGCAGACTTATACCAAAAGTGCTGCTGCTCTATTCTAAGTAAAGTTGCTAAAATACATTTGTATCTGTACATTTTAGAACGGTACAGTATTCTGAGGCTATTAGTTTCAACATGTGGGAGAGTTTTATTTCATAATTTAATGTGTTACCTGCAAAGCAAATATGATTTATATTTAAACCAGTATAAGTGATGATAAAAATCAACTAAATTCTGACTACTTGTACAGTGGACCCCTGCATACCGTACGCATTGCATACCGTACAATCAGCATACCGCTCGCTTTGATCGCAAAAATTTTGCCTCGCATACCGCCCAAAAACCCGCTCACCGCTCTTCGTCCGAGACGCGTCCAATGTGCGCCCTCAGCCAGCCTCACATGTTCCGCCGGTGGCATTGTTTACCAGCCAGCCTCTGCGGTAACGTCCAAGCATACAATCGGAATATTTCGTATTATTACAGTGTTTTCGGTGCTTTATCTGGAAAATAAGTGACCATGGGCCCCAAGAAAGCTTCTAGTGCCAACCCTACAGGAATAAGGGTGAGAATTCCTATAGAGATGAAGAAAGAGATCATTGATAAGTATGAAAGTGGAGTGCGTGTCGCCGACCTGGTCAGGTTGTACAAGAAACCCAAATCAACCATCTCTACTATTGTGGGCAACAGAAAGGCAATCAAGGAAGCTGTTCTTGCCAAAGGTTTAACTGTGTTTTCGAAACAGAGATCGCAAGTGATGGAAGATGTTGAGAGACTCTTATTGGTGTGGATAAATGAAAAACAGCTAGCAGGAGATAGCGTCTCTCAAGCGATCATAAGCGAAAAGGCTAGGAAGTTGCATGAGGATTTAATTAAAAAAATGCCTGCAACTAGTGATGATGAGTGAATTTAAGGCCAGCAAAGGTTGGTTTGAGAGATTTAAGAAGCATAGTGGCATACATAGTGTGATAAGGCATGGTGAGGCTGCCAGTTCGGACCACAAAGCAGCTGAAAAATATGTGCAGGAATTCAAGAAGTACATAGACAGTGAAGGACTGAAACCTGAACAAGTGTTTAATTGTGATGAAACAGGCCTGTTTTGGAAGAAAATGCCAAGCAGGACCTACATTACTCAGGAGGAAAAGGCACTCCCAGGACATAAGCCTATGAAAGACAGGCTTATTTTGTTGATGTGTTCCAATGCTACTGGTGATTGCAAAGTGAAGCCTTTATTAGTGTATCACTCTGAAACTCCCAGACCGTTCAGGCAAAAGAATGTCCTCAAGGAGAATTTGTGTGTGCTGTGGAGGGCAAACAGTAAGGCATGGGTCACTAGGGACTTTTTCTATGACTGGTTACACCATGCATTTGCCCCCAATGTGAAAGATTACCTAACTGAAAAGAAATTAGAACTTAAGTGCCTCCTGGTGTTAGACAATGCCCCTGGTCATCCTACAGACGTGACAGAGTGACTTTATGGGGACATGAAATTCATTAAGGTGAAGTTTTTGCCTCCTAATACCACTCCTCTCCTGCAGCCCATGGACCAGCAGGTTATTGCAAACTTCAAAAAACTGTACACAAAAGCTCTGTTTCAAAGGTGCTTTGTAGTGACCTCAGAAACTCAACTGACTCTAAGAGAGTTTTGGAGAGAGCCCTTTAATATCCTCAATTGTGTAAACCTTATAGGAAAGGCTTGGGAGGGAGTGACTAAGAAGACCTTGAACTCTGCTTGGAAGAAACTGTGGCCAGAATGTGTAGACAAAAGGGATTTTGAAGGGTTTGAGGCTAACCCTAAGAGGATTATGCCAGTTGAGGAATCCATTGTGGCATTGGGAAAGTCCTTAGGGTTGGAGGTTAGTGGGGATGATGTGGAAGAGTTGGTGGAGGAGGACAATGAAGAACTAACCACTGATGAGCTGATAGATCAACTTCAACAGCAAGAGGCCAGACCTGAGGAAACTGGTTCAGAGGAGGGGAGAGAGAAATTGAAGAAGTTGCCTACTACAAAGATTAAGGAAATCTGTGCAAAGTGGCTTGAAGTGCAAACCTTCATGGATGAAAATCACCCTCACACAGCTATTGCAAGCCGTGTTGGCAACCTGTACACTGACAATGTTGTGAAACACTTTAGGGAAGTCATAAAGGAACGAGAGGTACAGGCCACTATGGACAGATATCTTGTGCGACAGAAGTCCAGTGACTCTGAAGCTGGTCCTAGTGGCATTAAAAGAAGAAGGGAAGTAACCCCAGAAAAGGACTCGACACCTCAAGTCTTAATGGAAGGGGATTCCCCTTCTAAACACTAACACTCTCTCCCCTCCTCCCATCCCATCAATCATCACCAGATCTTCAATAAAAGTAAGTGTCATGTAATTGTGCATGCCTTTTTCAGTTTGTGTGTATTAAAATTAACATTTCATGTGGTAAAAATTTTTTTTTTTCATTCTTTTGGGTGTCTTGCACGGATTAATTTGATTTCCATTATTTCTTATGGGGAAAATTCATTCGCATACCGAACATTTCGCATAACAACCAGCCCTCTTGCACGGATTAAAGTCGCTATGCGGGGGTCCACTGTATTTTGTTTATTGAAAATATCACTCTCCCATTCTATAGATTGCCATGTAATACATAACATATGCATAAAAATAATGAAATTATCATGATAATGAATACAGTGGACCCCCGGTTAACGATTTTAATCCGTGCAAGAGGGGTAATTGTTATGCGAAATAATCGTTAAGTGAATGAATTTTCCCCATAAGAAATAATGGAAATAAAATTAATCCGTGCAAGACACCCAAAAGTATGAAAAAAAATTTTTTTTACCACATGAAATGTTAATTTTAATACACACAAACTGAAAAAGGCATGCACACTTACATGACACTTACTTTTATTGAAGATCTGGTGATGATTGATGGGATGGGAGGAGGGGAGAGCATTATCTTCTTACTGTTTAGAAGGGGAATCCCCTTCCATTAGGACTTGAGGTAGCAAGTCCTTTTCTGGGGTTACTTCCCTTCTTCTTTTAATGCCACTAGGGCCAGCTTCAGAGTCACTGGACTTCTTTCGCACAAGATATCTGTCCATAGTGGCCTGTACCTCTCGTTCCTTTATGACTTCCCTAAAGTGTTTCACAACATTGTCAGTGTACAGGTTGCCAACACGGCTTGCAATAGCTGTGTGAGGGTGATTTTCATCCATGAAGGTTTGCACTTCAAGCCACTTTGCACAGATTTCCTTTATCTTTGTAGTAGGCAACTTCTTCAATTTCTCTCTCCCCTCCTCTGAACCAGTTTCCCCAGGTCTGGCCTCTTGCTCTTGAAGTTGATCTATCAGCTCATCAGTGGTTAGTTCTTCATTGTCCTCCTCCACCAACTCTTCCACATCCTCCCCACTAACCTCCAACCCCAAGGACTTCCCCAATGCCACAATGGATTCCTCAACTGGCATAATCCTCTCAGGGTTAGCCTCAAACCCTTCAAAATCCCTTTTGTCTACACATTCTGGCCACAGTTTCTTCCAAGCAGAGTTCAAGGTCCTCTTAGTCACTTCCTCCCAAGCCTTACCTATAAGGTTTACACAATTGAGGATATTAAAGTGATCTCTCCAAAACTCTCTTAGAGTCAGTTGAGTTTCTGAGGTCATTACAAAGCACCTTTCAAACAGAGCTTTTGTGTACAGTTTCTTGAAGTTGGAAATAACCTGCTGGTCCATGGGCTGCAGGAGAGGAGTGGTATTAGGAGGCAAAAACTTCACCTTAATGAAGCTCATGTCCCCATAAAGTCGCTCTGCCACGTCTGTAGGATGACCAGGGGCATTGTCTAACACCAGGAGGCACTTAAGTTCTAATTTCTTTTCAGTTAGGTAATCTTTCACATTGGGGGCAAATGCATGGTGTAACCAGTTATAGAAAAATTCCCTAGTGACCCATGCCTTACTGTTTGCCCTCCACAGCACACACAAATTATCCTTGAGGACATTCTTTTGCCTGAACGCTCTGGGAGTTTCAGAGTGATACACTAATAAAGGCTTCACTTTGCAATCACCAGTAGCATTGGCACACATGAGAAGAGTAAGCCTGTCTTTCATAGGCTTATGTCCTGGGAGTGCCTTTTCCTCCTGAGTAATGTAGGTCCTGCTTGACATTTTCTTCCAGAACAGGCCTGTTTCATCACAATTAAACACTTGTTCAGGTTTCAGTCCTTCAGTTTCTATGTACTCCTTGAATTCCTGCACATATTTTTCAGCCGCTTTGTGGTCCGAACTGGCAGCCTCACCATGCCTTATCACACTATGGATGCCACTACGCTTCTTAAATCTCTCAAACCAACCTTTGCTGGCCTTAAATTCACTCACATCATCACTAGTTGCAGGCATTTTTTTAATTAAATCCTCATGCAACTTCCTAGCCTTTTCACATATGATCACTTGAGAGACGCTATCTCCTGCTAGCTGTTTTTCATTTATCCACACCAATAAGAGTCTCTCAACATCTTCCATCACTTGCGATCTTTGTTTCGAAAACACAGTTAAACCTTTGGCAAGAACAGCTTCCTTGATTGTCTTTTTGGTGCCCACAATAGTAGCGATGGTTGATTGGGGTTTCTTGTACAACTTGACTAGGTCGGCGATACGCACTCCACTTTCATACTTATCAATGATCTCTTTCTTCATTTCAATGGGAATTCTCGCCCTTATTGGTGTACGGTTGGCACTAGAAGCTTTCTTGGGGCCCATGGTCACTTATTTTCCTGAAACAGCACCGAAAACACTGTAATAATACGAAATATTCCGAGTGTATGCTTGGATGTTACCGCGGAGGCTGGCTGGTAAACAATGGCACGGGCGGCACATGTGAGGCTGGCTGAGGGCGCACATTGGACGCGTCTCGGACGAAAATCGGTGAGCGGGTTTTTAATCGGTATGCGCGGCAAAAATTTTGCGATTAAAGTAAGCGGTATGCGAAATAATCGCTATGTGATGCCATCGTTAAGCGGGGGTCCACTGTATATTAGAGATCAGCATTGAAACTTTGTGTTCTTAGACTAATACAGCTGTGTGTTTGACATGCATGGAAGCTTTTATCTTAGTTGTGTACCAGAGTTTAATACAGAAGGGCCCTGCTTATATAGCAAGTTAGGTTCCAGGCTACTGCTGTAAAGCAAAAAATTACTGTAAAGTGAAACATAGCCCTTTTTTTCACTTCCAAATGCATATAAAAGCCTGTTAGCAAGTTTATGCTATCATATATTAAGTGAATAATAGAACAGTGCCTAAAAAATGCATGTACAGTGGAACCTCGGCTTACGAACGCCCCACCATGCGAACTTTTCAGGATACGAACCATTGTTCGGTCGACTTTTTGCTTCTGGATATGAATGAAATTTCAGGATACGTCCTTCCCCTTCAAGGGAGGTTCCTTGGTGAAGGGCCCTTGATCTAGGGAATTGGATCTGTGCTCCAGTTCCCTAAATTAACAATAATAATACAGTGGACCCTTGGTTTTCGTGTTTAATCCGTTCCAGAGCCATCGGCCAAAACTGAAATCAGCCAGAACCGAAACCATTTTCCCCATAAGAAGTAACGTAAATGGAATTAATCCATTCCAGACACCCAGAAATATCAACAAAATTTTTTTTTACCTTAAATATAGATTTACATGCACAAAAGAATGAACATTACACATGACACTTACCTTTATTGAAGGCTGTTGTTGCTGGAGGGAAGACAGGGAGGAGGGGAGAGGGATGAGAGGTTATTCTTTGGAAGGGGAATCCCCCTCCATAAGGATTGTAAGTACCAGGTTTTTATCTGGAGTCACTTCCCTCCTTTGTTTTTTAATAATGCCACTAGGACCAGCTTGAGAGTCACTGGACCCCTGTCGCACAAAATATAGGTCTGTTTCTGGCGTCTCTTTAAAACTTCCCTAAAATGGGACATGGCATTGTCATTTTAAAAGTTGCCAGCATGGATTGCAACAGCTTTCTCAGCGTGATGTTGCTCCACAAATGACTGCACTCTAGTCCACATCAAACACATCTCCTTTATCTCTGAAGAAGGCACCTGCTTCCATCTCTGTTCCTCCTCCTCTGCATCAATTTCCTGCACTGTGGTCTGTTGCTGTTGCAGATGAAGCTCTTTCAGCTCATCATTGGTTTGCTCTTGATTGTGGTCCTCCAACTCTTCCACATCCTCGCCACTCACATCCAACCCCATGGAATTCCCCAATGCCACAATTGATTGCACAACAGGTGTAAAGTCGACAGGGTCAGCCTCAAACCCTTCAAAATCCTTCTTTTGGACACAATCTGGCCAGTTTTCCCCAAGCAGGGTTCATTGTTCTGGAAGTCACTTCCTGCCAAGTCTTATCTATAAGGCCTATGCACTGGAAGATATTGCAGTGATTCTTTCAGAACTCTCTTAGGGTCAATTCAGAGTCTGAGGTTATGTCAAAGCACCTTTGAAACATTGCTTTGGTGTACAGTTTTTTTAAATTTGCTATGATTTGCTGGTCCATGGGCTGGATGAGAGGAGTGGTGTTAGTGAGCCAAAACCGAAATCGACAATAACGGAGATCGACGAAAACGGAAGACCCACTGTAATAATAATTACCATTATTACGTATAATATGTATTACTACTAATAATATGTATATTATTATTATTATAATTATTATTAGTAGTACATACATGATGTGGGGCTCTTGATCTAAGGACTTGGATCTGTGCCCCAGTTCCCTAAATGAATAATAATAATTATTATTATTATTATTATTATTATTCATATTGTACGTACTACTACTAATAATAATTATAATATGTACATACTAATCATAATGATAATGCAATATACAGTGGACCCCCACCTTACAATGGCATCACCTTACGTTAAATCCACCATACAATACATTTTAAGGCAAAAATTTTGCCTCGCCTCACATGATTCCTCCGAGATGCGTCCCATGCGTGGCCTGAGCACACCTCAGCTGCCCCGTGGGTGCCAGTGTTTACAAGCCAGCCAGTGCGGTCGCATCCACGCATACAATTGGAACATTTCATATTATCACAGCGTTTTCAGTGATTGTACCTGCAAAATAAGTCACCATGGACCCCAAGAAAGCTTCTAGTGCCAACCGTGCAGTAAAAAAGGTGAAAATTACTATGAAAATGAAAGAGATAATTGCAAAGTACGAAAGTGGAGTGTGTGTCTCAGAGCTGGCCAGGTTGTGTACCAAACCCCAATCAACCATCGCTACTATTGTGGTCAACAAAATGGCAATCAAGGAAGCTGTTCTTGCAAAAGGTGCAAGTTTATTTTTGAAACAGAGATCGCAAGTACTCGAAGATGTTGAGAGACTGTTATTGGCGTGAATAAACGAAAAACAGATAGCAGGGGATACCATCTCTCAAGCGATCATATGTAAAAAGGATGGGAAATATGTACTGTCGTACCACGGTCAGCTGCTGCTGCTGTACCATGGTCAGCTGCTGCTGCACCATGGTCAGCTGCTGCTGCACCACCATCAGCTGCTGCTGCACCACCGTCAGCTGCTGCTGCACCACCGTCAGCTGCTGCTGCACCACCGTCAGCTGCTGCTGCACCACTGTCAGCTGCTGCTGCACCACTGTCAGCTGCTGCTGCACCACCATCTGCTGCTGTACCACCGTCAGCTGCTGCTGCACCACCGTCAGCTGCTGCTGCACCACCGTCAGCTGCTGCTGCACCACCGTCAGCTGCTGCTGCACCACCGTCAGCTGCTGCTGCACCACAGTCAGCTGTTGCTCAACCACGGTCAGCTGCTGCTGCACCACCGTCAGCTGCTGCTGCACCACGGTCTGCTGCTGCACCACGGTCAGCTGCTGCTGCACCACAGTCAGCTGTTGCTCAACCACGGTCAGCTGCTGCTGCACCACAGTCAGCTGTTGCTCAACCACGGTCAGCTGCTGCTGCACCACAGTCAGCTGTTGCTCAACCACGGTCAGCTGCTGCTGCACCACCATCAGCTGTTTCTGACCAACATGACTCGTCCCGAACCTGTCCATCCAGCCTGAGCGCCTCAGCTGCCCTGCCGTCGTTGTTTACAAGCCAAGGTGGCTGGTTGCATGCATACATTCGATACATTTTGTATTATTCCATTGTTTATAGTGCTTGTAACTGCTAAATAAGCCACCATGGGCCCAAAGAAAGCTTCTAGTGCCAACCCTGTGGTAAAAAGGGTGAGAAATATGTACTATCGTACCACGGTCAGCTGCTGCTGCACCACCATCAGCTGTTGCTGCACCACAGTCGGCTGTTGCTGCACCACGGTCAGCTGTTGCTGCACCAGTCAGCTGTTGCTGAGCCACGGTCAGCTACTGTTGCACCACGGTCAGCTGCTGCTGCGCCACGGTCAGCTGCTGCTGCACCACGGTCAGCTGCTGCTACACCACCATCAGCTGTTGCTGCACCATGGTCAGCTGTTGCTGCACCACGGTGAGCTGCTGTTGCACCATGGTCAGCTGGTCCTAGTGGCATTAAAAAAAGAAAGGAAGTAACCCCGGAAAAGGACGTGCTACCTAAAGTCCTAATGGAAGTGGATTCCCCTTCTGAACATTAACAACTTCCACACTTTTCTCTCCTCCCATCCCATCAATCATCACCAGATCTTCAATAAAGGTGTCAGTTTATGTGTATTAAAATTAATATTTCATGTGGTAACAATTTTTTTTTTTTCATACTTTGTGGTGTCTTGCACGGATTAATTTGATTTCCATTATTTCTTATGAGGAAAATTAATTCACCTTACGATAATTTCAGCATATGATGAGCTCTCAGGAACGGATTAATATCGTAAGGTGGGGGTCCACTGTAATAGTAATAATAATGATAATATGTCATTTTTAGACATTTAGTAATTTTTTTCATATTTTTGTGCCAAATGCCTCAAAATATAAATTGGTAACCCTCTGGTTGGCTGTAGGTACAGCTGCTACACTAGACCAGGCTATCTCAGTGCCAACCAAGGGTCAAAGGGAAGAGAGGTACCGCTCTGAGTGACCGCAGTAGACTCTTGGGACGCATAATTTTGTCTTATATTGTACAAATTTCTTACACAGTGCCTCACCTGAAGAGACAGTATTTGCGTATGATCAGCAAGAAACGATTAGAAAAAAAGCTAGAGAAACAAAGAAGGCAGCAGCAGAGTGAGGCAGCTCACCATCACCACCACTGTGGCTGCCACCATCACCACTGCCACTTCTTCACTTATATATACATCTGCCTTGACCACATCTGTGGTTACACATGTGACAACCTCACCACTAATCATAGATAAACACAAGCTAGGTGTGGGGCTATGGACTAGGAAGATACTAGAGTGGGAGAGTAAATGGCGGATGCTTTCTGCCACTGCCGGCGTTGCCATCACTCGCCATATTATGGCCTATTTTATTAATTCTAAAGTACATATATGTATATGTATCATGTTTCTATGTTATTAATGTTGTTTATTATATCATATTAAGTGAATTGAGATAGATAAATAAGCAGTAGAGTTGATATTAGCATTACAATAATTCTAGCGGCTTCAAATCAAGCAGGAGAAAACTGGTAGGCCCACATGTGAGAGAATGGGTCTTTGTAGTCAGTGTGCACCATATAAAAAAAATACTGCAGCACCCAGTGCATAATGAGAAAAAAAAAAACTCCAACCATTTTTTTTTAAATTAAAATGCCTAGTTTGTGGTCTATTTTTGTATAGTATTTATGGTTGTATTCTCGTTTTCTTGGTCTCATTTGATAGAATGGAAAACATGTTATAGAAATAGAGGTGATTTTGATTGGTTTTACTATGAAAAGAACCTTGAAATGGAGCTCAAATTAGGGGAAATGTTTGATTTTTGCCAATGTTCAAAAGTAAACAAATGATATCATTTTTTCAATAAATGTCCAAGTAGCCATTTTAATATGCAGTCATGAATGGGTTGACATTATTTATACAATTATTACAATATTGCAGTAGTCTGCATAACAGTAAATCTTCTATTTTTTGTTTGATTAAAAATTCAAGATAGAAAGCAAGAGTAATATCAAAGGGTTATTAAATTTCACAGCCAAATTTTTACCATGTTCACTGAGTTTAATCATTTCTAAAAAACCACCTTTGGGGTGCCATCATCAAAAAAGGGGAAGTAATAATAAATTCTGAGAATTGTAAACAAACCCATGAAGGGGTTACTTTCACCAGTCGCCCGGGTTCAAGTTTTTTTCTTTAAAGGTTTTCATAGAGAAAAATAATGTTTTCTTTTCCATCTGACTCTCCACTTTATAACATATAAAAAAGGGGTTTATATGTTTCATGAATGTAAAATGTTTTTAAAATTTAAAAAAAAATATCATAGATTTGGGTTATGAAAAAGTCTGTATTAACGGAAAAAAACATTTTAATTTCCAGTAATTTTTATTAAATATACATTCATTTTAAACATTGCACGTTTTTTTATACTATGTAACCTCTTTCAAGGGGGCTCCCTTTGGGGGGGAAGAGGGGTTTGGGCTGGGGGAATTAGGGCCTGTTTTTTTTCCCCTTTCAGACCAAACCCAATTTCCCCCCCCTCCTTCCCCCTTTTCCCATCCCCCTCCCCCCTTTTTTTCCCCTTTTCCCCCCTCCTCCCCCACCCTCCCTTTTCCCTTCAATTTTCCTTTTTTAATTTTTCCCACAGACGCTTAGTTCCTTTGGTAGGGAAAAAGGGGACCGGGGGCCATCCCTTCCGTTTAGGGTTTTTTGGGAATGGGGGTGGGGGTTTTCCGTGGGAATTTTGGACGCCCGGGGGTGTCCTGATTCCCCTCCCCCTATCCCGGGGGGGTGGGTTGGGGCCTTTGGGGGACGGGGATCTCTGGAAGCCCCCCGGGTTCGGGGGGTGGGGCAAGGAGGATGCTTTGTGGCAGATATCCCGGGCCCCCTCTTTTTGTCCACTGAGGCTCTGGATTTAGATTCTTCCCGGGTTGCTGGTTTTTCCGGGGGGGAAGGGGAGGGTATGGCACGGGGTTTCCCTGCTGATCTGCGCCACCAGGGGGTGAGGTCTTTTTTGGGCAGGGGGGAGATTTCAATTTTTTCATTCCTCCCCAGAACTATTACCCCCGGTCCCCTTTTTTTTTTTTTTTATTTTTTTTTCTTTTTTTTTTTTTTTAAAAAAAAAGAAAAAGAACTAACCAGGGAGTCCCAATCCATGACCCAACCCGCCCTTATTGTTACCACACCGTCTGACCGTTCCCCTTTTTGGCCATTTTGACACCCAAGCCCCCTGACCTTTTTTGGGTGGCGCCCCCCGCTTATGTCCCGGGGGTTTCAACTGACTCTTCGACGGTCTGACCCCGCCTCCGACTATGTTCGGCCTTTTCTATGGGGGAAATTTTTTAATCCCACCCCGCCCCACGCCAGACCAACCCCCTCGCCCATTCAAACGCCAACAATCCCCTGATGACGTTTGCTACCTTCCATTCTCTTGGAAAAATCCACACGTTGCACCCTCTCACTCATTTTTGAACCACAATGGACCAAATTTATTTTAAGACCACTTTTTACTTTTTTTCCAAATTTTTAGTTTTAAAAAGGGCCCCTCGCATGGTGGTAGAGATATTTTTCATGTTTTAAGAGTGGTAGGGTTTAACCAGTCCAGAATGCTACCCAAGCCATGATTTTTCTTCTTTCACATATCGATACGTTCCTGTCAAAAAAACATCTTTCCCTTAATTCTTTTGTGGTACTGTTTCTCCCCCATACCATATAAACAAAATTTTCCCAGACATGTGGAAAAGGGCATTCTAAAAGGGGAACCCAAAGATCTCCCAATTTCGGTAGACATTTATTTTTTTCCCCGCCCGAGGTGAGACAATACCCTGCAATGTGTCGCTTTTTTGACAGCCAGGGCTCCCATCCCGTTTATGTAGCGGGACATTTTACAAAGTTCGGGGTTCCCAACCCCCAACAGGGGAAATTGCTGGCATTTGGCCACCCTGCAAAATATTGCAGATCAGCCAAACCCAGTCTGTAGCCAGACCATTCTAATATGTTTTACAGTAAACCTTCCTCTTGCTTTAATTGTCATGAGGCCCTTCCTTTCACCGCTCCCGGCTTTTTTGAATGAGGGGAAATTGCCCTCAAAAAAGAAAGACTCCTTTGCTATGGGGGTTTTCTCCCCTCCCCTAAAAGACTCCCCTGTGTTTCAAAACGCCCCTCCACCCTCCCATTTTTCCCCCCCTTTTGCGCCAGCCCCATAGTCACCCTGACAATTTTTTGCGCCCCCAGACCCATTCAACACCCACTTCTCTTTTCTTCGTTCTCCCTCACAAACCCCAACAAGCCCCAAACACCTCCTCCCAATCATCCTCTATTTTTAGAAGTAAAAAAAAAACCCCTTTCACCCTCCTTCCTTCATCCACCCTCCACATTTTACCTTCCCGGCCTACTTTCCCTTTCACTTCGATAAGTAAGGAAACCCTAAAAAATCAAGATAAAATCAAAGCTTAAAATAGGACCTTTTTTTCACAAACTTTTCCCTATTATCAACGCCCCTTTTTTCGACCACCGGATGGAATGTTCCGCCCCCGTTTGCGCCCCGGAGGCGGAGCAGTCAGCTTTGTTATGCTTGGGGAAACAACCGCGCCTCATTCACACTTTTTTACAAATTTTGGGAGTTTGGGGGACTGTGAAATAAGCTGCCATGGGCCAAAGAAATTTGTAGTGGACCCTGAGGTGAAAAGAAACACCATAGATGTGAAAAAGGGAAAATAATAAGAATTTGAGAGTGGTATGAGCCCTTTGAGCTGCCAGGATGATGGAAAACTTTTAATGGTTCTATCCTAAAGAAAGAAAAACGGAAGCTGATTTTAAATATGCAAAAGTTACCTAGGCCATCAGGCCTCTTAAATTTGAATGGGGAAAAATGGGTGTTGATATATGTCTGGAGCGCTAGCAGTAATGCATAGATCTATGGTTCAACAGTTAAAAGGTTAAAACTCTTTCAAAGATCACGATAATGAGGGATGCTAGGGATATTTGTCGATAGTTTTTCTTGCCATTGCTTAGCTATCACTGTTCTGAAGCAGGGCAATATCAGTGGTTTTTAATAACTGTGGGATGACTCCAGTGTCTAGGATGCTTCTCCATCGAATATCTAAAGCACATGATATGTGTTTCTTGCAGTTTTTGATGAACATCAAGTTCCATGAGTCTAGACCTGGGGAGGAGTGCATGGGTATGCAATCAAGGATTTCTTTGAATTCAAGTGGGGTTAAAGTTACTGGAGAGGAAGAAAATAAAGATAGTGAATTTATAAAAGGGGGAAAACTAAGGTGCAATGCTGAAGCACAGGGGGGCCCATATCCATTTCCCAGGTTTAAACAGGGGGTTAAAGAAAACTGTCTCAAACAATTTAAAAAATAATGTTTTTTTAAAAAAGGTATATTTTTTCCGTTACACTGGCATGCAAAAATAATGGGTTTAAAAACTGGAAATTTAGAACTTTTTTTTAATGAAAAGTGCAGTTGAGAATGGTAAAGAATATCCAACCATGATGTGAAGTTTGGGTTCTGTCTCCTACATTAACCTCGAGTATGAGATGAGTTGAGTCTCAGTGGTTGTTCATGGCAGTGCCAAGGGGGAAGAGAGGGGGATTTAGGGGAGTCAGTCCCCCAAAATTCCCTTGACCCCACCAAAGCATCCTCCAGTCAAAATGCTTCTTCAAAACAAGTCTTATAGCCCTACTTCCTCCCTTTCCAACCTGATAGCCACCTCAAAGCTCCCCATTGTATAAATTCTGGCACTACTGTTGGTTATACTAAGGATCAACATTGCCTGACTTGAAAAAGTGCAATCACTGAGATTAAATAAAATTTTTCGTTACAAAAAGGGGCCAAACGGAATTTTTGGGAGCCCGGCCAGGGTTGTTTTTGGCCCCTGCTGTAAAAGGTTTTTAGAATGAGATGCTTTATATATTGGTTCCTTTTGTTATATTTTATTTTTGTGGCTATGTAGTACTTGCCATTGAACCATTCTTTGTTTTTTCAGTTGTTTATTTTTGGAATGAACTGTTTGCTGTATTACCATTTTTCATGTTTTGCAAAGCTCTTTGCATATTTTGTTTATTTATATCATCTTCTGTATACAATATTTTATTCCATTAAGTTTTCTGAAATACCATTACATTGGCATAATGCATG